>NC_059382.1:20232500-20532500 GCF_019703515.2 Myxocyprinus asiaticus | reverse complement strand
AAGCTCTTAAGTATCTGCTTATTTAAATCCAAACGGCAACTTTTTTTTGGCCAGGCAGTGTATTTGACTGCACAGTATCTGATAAAAACAGGTTTTAAACCAAGACATCCTGTGAGAACTCCCATCATGAATATATACTGTATGTGCATGTAATGTGCATGTGTGTGTATATGTCAGCGGTCATGAAACATTCTACTCTTATGGTAACCCCACTAGTAACTGTACTGCTTCTACTGCATCCAAATCTAATATTTGTATTAGGAATGAACATGAATTAATTTAGTAGTCCAATACTCTAACACAAAACAGGTGATCGATTATTGAAATTTAGAATTTAAGTGCAACTTTCAACCTTTGAACCTGTTTTTCTTATGGAAAAAAAAAATATCACTATGCATAGACAACAATATCTAGATAAAAAAATATATATATCATGCATCCACAGTGCATCCACAAATGCATCCACAAATGAGTTGTAACTGCAAGATTTAGGTGAGACGCCAACAGCAGGCACAGGTACAAAGGAAAATCAAATTGCAATATTCAAGTAGTGATTTTACTGTTTGAATATTTCAAGCTGAATGAATAATTGATCAATCCATTACTCGTGCCTAATTTGTATGTTGTTTATATGTTAGGTATGGATTACATCATGCATCATCTTGATACCATGAAGGACACAGAATGATGCCTACGATGGCTACTTTTCTTCCATTAAGACTGGTTCATCCCCAAATGCATCTGAATTGGATGGATACTTGGCTTGTGCCTCAGATGAGATTAAACTGTTATACTCATTACCTTCAGTGAAAAAGCTAAGCCTCAGATTGAACACACCCTTGCATGCCTCTGCACCATGTGAGCGCCTTTTTAGTTGTGCTGGACAGCCGTTCACACCTAATCGAGCAAAGCTAGACTGTACAAATTTCGAAAATCAGCTCATTCTGAAACTCAACAATAAATTCAAAATGTAGGCTCATTGTTGACCTATAAAATAGCTGCGAGTCTGCAGCCATCATGTTCGATGCATTGTCAGTTAATGCATGTGTTAATGCAAAAATGAGACTGAGGCTTACCAGCAGGGAGTAGACTAAATATGGGCAGTATGGGCCCCCAAAATAGGACAAAAAATTAACCTATGTTAGGATGTGAAGACCTCGCCCATCATTACAATCAATAACTCTGACTTTTGACGACCACATTTAGATGCTGAATTCAATAATTACATTGGAAGAAAGACCACATCCATTCTTGTTCATCTCACGGGACGAGTCTGGTAATAAACCTCTGACAAGATCAAAGCTTCAGTATATGATGCTTGTGTCCTTAGTTCATTTATGTAGAAATGGGCAACAAGCTAGACAAAACACTAGTCAGCTTTCATCTGTGCTGCCTTCATCCCATTCTAAGGACTTCCTGGAAAGAAAAAGTATAAAGCAGTGATGTAGGGAGGATGAAACAGCGCCACTTGTGGAAGAGATTGCCATTCCTATGGTGCAAATCAATGGTCAGTTATGACATAACGAAGCCAACTAAGGCTATGTTCAGACTGCAGGCAAATCTGATTTTTTCTCAAATCAGATCTTTTCAGGCAAATTGTCCACACTATTAATGGCAAGTGATCAAATCAGATTTGAGTGTTCAGACATAACCAACCTGTCTGCATGGTTTGCTTTGGTAATGACGTAGGTGTACCCATGTGACGATGCTTTCAAAACAGATGCGGGAAAAATGGAGGTGCATCATCTTGCTCTCCAAATAAGCACCCTGTCCAGTCGCAGTGCAGAACTCCTCCATCACACAAGAAAAACTCGGCGATGGAGACTGGTAAATATTGTGATGTTCCGTGCTGCAGTTACCGATTTTTGACGTCATCGTTGTGTGTCGCGTTAAGAGTGACGCAAA
Source organism: Myxocyprinus asiaticus (assembly GCF_019703515.2). Lineage (NCBI taxonomy): Eukaryota > Metazoa > Chordata > Actinopteri > Cypriniformes > Catostomidae > Myxocyprinus > Myxocyprinus asiaticus. Next base: position 20,530,595 of record NC_059382.1, on the reverse strand, counting down.
AGACCATTTGAATTCCGATTTGAGCAGCCAGAGCGTCCGGACTGAGACGCATCTGAAAAAATCAGTTTTCAATCGCATTTGAAACCACCTCCCGATGTGGATTGAATCAGATTCGGAAAAATCAGACTTCATGTGGTTTTTTGCTGTCCAGACTATCAAAAACTCATCTGGATACAATCTGGATATGCAAAAACTCGAATTTTTAGTGGCAGTCTGAACAAGGCCAAATCAATATGGACTACTTTAAATAATATACTAAATCTTTATAACAACCAAATAACAATTCTATTCAATTAACTAATAATGGTGAAAAGTATCCCATTTTATTCAAGTGTTAATTAGTTTTCATGAACATATTCATTTATTTAAACATTTATTTGAAAGATTAAAAAATTTAGGAATCCCATGAAATATGTTGTGCTTCTTGTCCACCATCAGCAGCACAGATAACAGAGACCCTAAAAAAATGACACTGTGTATCCAATCAGTTTCATTTTAAAACTGGCTCATTTAAGGTTTTGAATCTTGAATTTTGTGATTCACAATGCAATGAAAAATTATTTTGCACTCCAAAGAAACCAAACAATCCATAAATCTGGCTTTATTCTTAAATGGATTAAGGTGCACAATTTTACGTAAAGCTTTCATCTAAATAAAAACCTATTAAGACAGATTTATACCACAAACCCCTATAGGAATTTAAACGACACATAAGTGCAGCTAGACTTAATCATGTCTGAGCATTAAGATTACAAGCCTCTCCAAATTAATTTTTTTATTTTCTTTTAGAGTTCCATTAAAACCTTCATCAGCCAGAAAAACACATTCAAAACTATTTAAAAGATTTTACAGTTTGGACTTGTCATCACTACCCACATGAGCTGACTGTTTACAATTTTCAGTGTCGCACACCTTTTTTAAATATATTAAAGCAATTTAAAATATAGGAATTAAACTGTGGTTAATACACAGCACATATACAAATTCCCAATGAAATATGATTGAATTGTGCAGAAACACAGGCTTGCTAAGTTGAGATATGAAATGGAAATACTATCAATGTGTTAATTCTTGAAAAGGTCAGTCTTGGAAGACGTATATGAGGGTGAAAAGTTCAAACCTGTGATATATTTACCCATGCTTATTTGTCAAGGTTTCAACAACGGCAGCTAAAATGGGTGCCTAACATCAATTTAACATTTGAATATCTTTGAACCAAAGCACAAACATAACATGATCATGATCAAAATTGTGTTGTTTACAAAATGAGTCATTCAAAGATTTAACCTTAATTCTGCATATATCATATTGACACTGCATGCCCACATGAACAGCATCAATTATGATTTTACAATTTTGAGTCATCAGATGCTGGCTGCCAAAATATACGGCCAAAACATACTATACCTTATTTTTCCCCATTTCTTTTTTTGTTCCTCGTAAAGGTGTCTTTTTGCAATTTTGTAGTATTACTGTTGTGATAGTGGCAACCTCTTCACCAATTTCTTCAGATGGATGCATATTAAACACTGATTTGCCATACAAGAGACTGAACAACATGCAGAGATTTTCAAACTGACAGCATTTATAATAAAAAACACTTGCGAATGCGAACATGATATTTTGTCAAAAATTATATATTTATAGAATTTACATACAATATAACGAATGTGTACAATTGAATGGATGACGAAAGCTTATCTCAAACCATCCCCCCAGCCCACATCTCAGTCCAGTCATTTACTCCACAAGAGGGCCACAGCTTTACAAATCCCCACATCATGGTAGTTGAAGTAGCAAAGGCCAGCGAAGGTGACAGTCGACAGAATGAAGAGGCTGGCATTCGCTACCTTGACTTTAAAGTCTCCGTGGACATAGTCTGTCAAAACCTGGCCAATCCCCCTGAAAGACACAGGACAGTATACCTTAGCCTTTAGGTTTTTTTTTTTAAATCAGTGTCCTGTCATTTTCATGATTAGAAGCTTCATAAATCTTCAGTGAATGCAAAGTATGGGTGAATTGGTGACATCTGTGTGCCCTGATTCAATGATACTGACCTAATTCTGCAAAACTTCTCCTGCACATTTAGGTTCAAACATTAAGCCTGTTTGTTACAGTTAGTATTTTACCACATGTATATCTGACAGACATAAATAAAAAGAACAATGCTGTACATGTGCGTATGGATGCATTATGTTAACCCTGAGATGACTAATGGCTCTGCTATAATAAGCAGTGTGGTTCTAAATGCTCATTTTTAAAGGAAGGTTAAATCATTAAGGTATTATTAAGTGTATTAAAGCCACCCATGTCTTGGCTTTGCTGACCAAAGTAGACAATTTAATTTTGCCCTGTTAAATCTGACCAATCACTCACTCACAAAAACTCACTTTAAAAAGTTAAAGTGAGATGTGTATGCCTTTGGCACTACTAAATAATAACAACTAATTAAACATTTATCTGGATTTTCCCCATACAGCTTTTGCATAACTCCCAAAGCCCTCTTACTGACAATGAAGCAATTAATAGGACAAAATATTCTAATTTCAAAAGTTTCAATATTTTACTTCTGTCTAGCAGTAGTAATCATAAAATACCAAAAATTCTCTTACCAGTGTCCATGTAGAGTAAGTGCAGCTGCTAAGGAGTAGTCAACGGCAGGGCCTGGGAAATAATACGCAACAGGCATCATGCCCAGAAGAATTACGCTCAGGACACGCTCTCCTGTCCAGTGCAAGGAAGCAACTTTGGTCCCAGAAGCTGTTATAAAAGGGGGGCCCCATCCATCAAGAACATATCAACATTTTGTTCTACCACATTATCATATACAATATCACTATAAAGTATATTTTAAATGGCATATTTCTCTAAACCCATAAACACTTTTATATCACAGGCTGAAGTTATTTCACTTTAAGTTTATATCACTGGAGTTCTATTCTTAGTCACAGAAGAAGATTTCCATCTTTTTCTGTTTTTAAAATATCTGTTTACATTATCTGCTTATTATCTGTTATTAAGTGACAGTTCAATCATCCTGTACCCACAACGAGGGGAAGAAAACAAGTCCAAAATCCTTATTTTAAGGATCTGGAATAAAGCCTCGGTGACCCACTAACCGGTGCTATTAACCTGTCACTCTGCTATGTTTACTTTGTAGCTCTGTATTAACAATATTTTCAATACCAACAACACAATAGTGATGTCTTAAAGTAATCAATCTAAAACTAGCACAGTCAGACAATGTTGTTGACTATTAGGCTAATAAAATGGGATGCAATTACAGACCTTTAGACCAGGGTAGAGTTTAAAGCACCTGATGGGATATCAGCTTCATTGCATGGCAGAGCAAAAAAAAAAAAAAGATATACAAAATAAAACACAAACCGTAGTTGGAGGGTGTTCCATGTATCTTTGCTGAGACTAAGTATGAACAATCATGATCCTTCTTCTGTACAGCCAAAGGTCTGATAAGGGAGGTAGAGCGAAATAATAGAGCTGGGGAGATAGACAAGAAAAAACTAATTACAAAAAATACAAGAATCATTTTGCATTTCATACAACTTTCATTCAGAATTCTCATTCCAAGTGTACAAAATCAGCTATCTGGCTATATCATGATGTGATGCAAGACCTGTAAAAGTCATAAACTATGATTTTATACTTTTAAAGTAAGGCCAGTCATAATGCAAAACAATGCTTTGACTTAAGTATTAAAAAAGCCCAACACAAATGGAAACGAGGTAAGAATCTAACTGACACCCTTTGATTTACAGCCTGTGTAACTGAAATAATAGGGTGAGCTGGGTAAATTACCGTCCTGAACATGTGTACAGGGACATTACAGGCATTCTCAAAAACAAACAAACAAACAAAAAAAGATCATTTTTGTAAATCTAACACAATATCTGACACAATAATTCCTTATTGTCTTCACATGAGTGCCCTCAGCTGTAGATTGCTAAAGCGTTAATCTAATTAATTTGAATAATTTCGAAATTCTCTAGCATTTAAAAATTCATTTTGGAAACTAAAAGTTACGACCAGCTTGAAAAAATGTTTTGCAGGGTTAAGTTAGCATGCTAGCTATGAAGTTCAAGTACGCTTACTGAGATTTACATGAAACGTAACAGTGCTTCTTATTATTTACGACTTGAAGGAACATAAAACACAGCTAAACAGATGAGAAACAGGATATGGTGATAAGCAGCAATAACAAAAAACCATGAAGCACAGATACTTACGCCTGACACCTCTGTGGCAAACTGAACTTATCCTGACAAGTGCCGCCATGATTCTCACAAACAAACCAAGGTCACTAGAAGCACCCGGATGTCCTTTAATGCTGCTGCTTGCGAGATTATTTAGCAGAGAATGTGTCACTTCCATTCAAATGAATGGGAGAAAGTTGAAAGAGCCAATCACCTTTTAGATACAGACATCAATCAACTCGCTACCGCGCATGAGCATTAGCTATACAAAGAATCACAATTTATAATTCCAGTATTGTCAGATTTTATTGCTGATTTGAAAAATGTTCTTTGATCCTAATCTTGACCAACTGTTTTTTGAGATTTCGGTGTTCCCCCTATCAAGTAGATAGGAGCATGACTGGAAATAGCCTCCAGAGTATGGCGTGCGAAATGGTTCAAAAATAAGACTAATGACTTCCCGAGGGAAGACACTCAGCTATTGAGAGCAGCTATTGACTCACTCTCCTCACTCAGCGGAGGACTCACTCTCCTCACTCAGCGGAGGACTCACTCTCCTCAGCAGCGGAGGACTCACTCTCCTCACTCAGCGGAGGACTCACTCTCCTCCCTCAGCGGAGGACTCACTCTCCTCACACAGCGGAGGACTCACTCTCCTCACGCAGCGGAGGACTCACTCTCCTCACTCAGCGGAGGACTCACTCTCCTCCCTCAGCGGAGGACTCACTCTCCTCACTCAGCGGAGGACTCACTCTCCTCACTCAGCGGAGGACTCACTCTCCTCACGCAGCGGAGGACTCACTCTCCTCACTCAGCGGAGGACTCACTCTCCTCACTCAGCGGAGGACTCACTCTCCTCACGCAGCGGAGGACTCACTCTCCTCACTCAGCGGAGGACTCACTCTCCTCACGCAGCGGAGGACTCACTCTCCTCACTCAGCGGAGGACTCACTCTCCTCACGCAGCGGAGGACTCACTCTCCTCACGCAGCGGAGGACTCACTCTCCTCACTCAGCGGAGGACTCACTCTCCTCACTCAGCGGAGGACTCACTCTCCTCACGCAGCGGAGGACTCACTCTCCTCACTCAGCGGAGGACTCACTCTCCTCACGCAGCGGAGGACTCACTCTCCTCACGCAGCGGAGGACTCACTCTCCTCACTCAGCGGAGGACTCACTCTCCTCACTCAGCGGAGGACTCACTCTCCTCACGCAGCGGAGGACTCACTCTCCTCACGCAGCGGAGGACTCACTCTCCTCACTCAGCGGAGGACTCACTCTCCTCACGCAGCGGAGGACTCACTCTCCTCACGCAGCGGAGGACTCACTCTCCTCACTCAGCGGAGGACTCACTCTCCTCACTCAGCGGAGGACTCACTCTCCTCACGCAGCGGAGGACTCACTCTCCTCACTCAGCGGAGGACTCACTCTCCTCACGCAGCGGAGGACTCACTCTCCTCACGCAGCGGAGGACTCACTCTCCTCACTCAGCGGAGGACTCACTCTCCTCACTCAGCGGAGGACTCACTCTCCTCACGCAGCGGAGGACTCACTCTCCTCACGCAGCGGAGGACTCACTCTCCTCACTCAGCGGAGGACTCACTCTCCTCACGCAGCGGAGGACTCACTCTCCTCACTCAGCGGAGCACTCACTTCTCGTTCATCTGTCGGTTCAAACGCTGACCATAATACTACAATCATAATATCTTTATGATTTATGGGAAATATCACATTCATAAGCAGAAACTGAGTAATAGAAAGCCTAATATCCACTAATTATATCCCCTGCCCTTTTCTTAAATTATGTTACATTGACCACCCAAAAAACAACAACCACATTTTTCATTGAAACGCTGTATCAGAGCTTTATTAATTTGTTTTTTATTTTATTTTTTTATTTTTTTTACCAAAAGCATGATCTACGAAATTCGACGCCTGAAAACCACGTGACTGCTTCAGTATCTGGTTCAAGCAACCCCAGGGTGGTCTTCCTTACTCTAATTCATTATAATGTTTTGTTTTATATTATAATTCATATATGAAGCCTATATGAGTCTATGAAATAACAGACGAAGGAGAAGGACTGAGGCATGGTTAAATAGATGGATTGCAGATTTTCTTTTAATAAATTTGTTTTATTTATTTGACTTATATTAGTTCCAATACAACCAAACGACTTAATCACTTCAACAAATGACTTTTAGTTATCAGTTAAAAATCAGTTGCAGAACCAGAAGTGAAACCAGCATCTGTAAAGAGACACAGCAGTTTCTTAGGTGTTATTCATCGCTTTGACCACCAGATGGCCGCAGCGTACACAATGTTGAAAAGCTTCCAGTAATGTATGAACCCTTACGATGCAGTTGACCAGAGGGGCGTAACTGACATTTTGGGTGAGATGGAGATATTTATATATATCAAATGAAAGCTCTTGATGAGCTCTTTCTACTGCCAAAAGGACACAAGTTAATTCTTAATCATTTTGGAGTTATTCATTAGAAACCAAAAGACTTAACACTGAACATACTAAGTCAGATGGTGCCAAAAGGGCGTAACTGCACTTATGCCCTTTTGGCACTGAGAAATGTATTGTGGGTAAAGCCTGTGGATAGCACATGAGTCAAAATGGCCAATGCCACATGTAAGCCAGCTAGGTCAACCATGAGAAGAAAACAGTTTTTAACTGCTGAAGATGTAATATTAAGCTTATTTCATGACAAAGAGCTGGATGATGATGGAGAAAATGAAAATATCCACACATTAAGTCTTTCCCCACAGTTGAATCATACTACTGCAAGAAAGACACAGCAAAGCAGTACCTTGAGGAAAATCTTAATGTAACTAAGATGTATGACCTCTATGTACAGAAATGCAACAATGAATGGAAACTGAATCCTGAGAATCTCAGTTTCTACAGGCATATATTCAATACAGTGTTCAATTTAGGCTTTCACCAACCCACAAAAGATGCATGCAAGTACTGTGAGTGGTACAAGCATTTAAATGCCACTGACAAACAAATAAATGAAGAACAATACAATGCCCACCAAAACAGAATGACACAGGCCCGAGAACATAAAGAACATGATAAGAGATGTGCACAAGAACAGTCCTCATTCAAAGCAGTCACTTTTGATCTTGAACAAGTGCTGACCACTCCATGGAGTAATGTGAGCAGTCTCTATTACTCAAGGAAGTTGAGCACCTACAACCTGACAGTCTATGAATTAGGCAGCAAAGGGGCAAACTGCTACATGTGGCATGAAGGTGAAGGGGGCTGTGGCTCGTCAGAGATCAGCACATGCATGTTCAAGTATCTGTCCTCTCTTTCAGACACTGAGCATGTGGTGCTGTATTCTGACACATGTGGAGGTCAGAACAGAAATGTTGGTTTTAGTGCCATGTGCCTCCATGCAGTAAAAAAATTGCCAATTTCCATTATTGACCACAAATTCATGGAGTCTGGACACAGCCATATGGAATGCGACAGTGTCCATGCAGCTATTGAGACAGCCAGAAAGAATGTGCCTGTGTACAGTCCAGATGGGTACTACACTCTTGTAAGGATGGCGAGGAAGACCATGCCATTCAAGGTGATTGAGCTTAGTCACAGTGACTTTCTGGATTTCAAGTCCTTTTCATCACACATGGTCCAAAACAAAACCAAAGATGCAGGGGGAGAAACAGTTTGTTGATAGAAAATCAAGTGGCTGCACTACACAAAAAAGGATCCAAAAGGTATTCAGTTCAAATATGAACTGTCTGACCAAGCATTTAAAATGATTGAAGTTAGAAAACTGGAGACCAGAGGTTATCATGGAATGGAACCTAAAAAGTTATATACAGATATCCATCTGGGATCACTGCTGTGAAAAAGAAAGACTTACTTACACTGTGCACAAATGGCAGTATCCTGCAGTCTTTTGTGGACTTCTACCAGGCTTTACAAGTCAGCCAGTCAGAGTAGGCTACTATCTCATATACAAATCCATCTGAAATGTTCTTTATGACACACATTGTTTTTGTTATGTTGTCATGTCCTCAATATTCAGTAACCTATTTCAAATGCTCACTGTTCTGGAGCCTACTTTGAGTTGGTAAATGGCAAAATGTTATTAATTAGTTGTTAATAATAATTAGTTATGCAATTCATTACTTCAGTACCATTCAGTTAATGGTATTTGATATCATATTTTTAAATTATTACAAAGGCATCTGTAAAGGCTTTTCAATCGCCCATTTGGCCAAATTGTTAAGTGGCTGGGATTACTATTTTAGTACAATTAATCACATTCAATTAACTAATTTGATGTAAGGTTTTATGTGATATTTTATTTTATCACAATAGCTTGTTATTTCTTTTAAACTCATTTATGTAATGCTTTGTTCATATTGTCACCAGATACACCCATGTTTTTATATACGAAATGGAATGAAACATTGGTGCCAAAAAGGCGCATGTGAATGTTTTTTTATTATTTAAAATTTTTTTTTTTTTTTAAATAATAATAAATCTGAATAAATGTTAAAATAGTGTTCAATAAGTATACTGTCATCCATGTGTGTACATATTTTTATTATAAAAGATTGAAATCAGTACACGAAATCAGATCAAACTATGGTAATTTTTTGTATTGGCCCTCCTGTAAAGTTGGTAAAATGTCACTTACGCCCCTCTGGTTCTCACCCCACCTTCGTTTCTTCGCAAATCTACGTTTCACCATCAGCGAACGTCAGCGTCCAAATTTCGCAATTTATTTCATTAACTCCTTGCTGATATAATGCACTCAACATCCATGCACTATATAAGTATAAATGAATGAGTGAGCGATTTCGGACACTCAGGAAATGTGCACTCAGTAACTTTTTGCTTGTGTCTTCTTGGACTTACAGTGACACCTAGTGGTGTGGATGTAGCATCATTAAAAATCAAGAGTTTTTAGTTACAGATGCCATTGTAGAAATTCACTATTCACAGTCAGCCATGATTAGTTTAATCCAAGAGTGAAAGTGGCCAATAACAAGACGGTTACTGAGATTAAGCGAGTCGTTTTCAGCTGGTTATGTGATTCTAAAATGGCAGCCCCCATGAGGGCCCCCTGCCCCATGTAGAATAAAACAGCTTTTATAAGGTTACTGATATGACTAGAGTCCTCATCTCATGTGAGCAGTCATGATTTTATACATACTGAATGTTTCAAAATTACAATTAATTTCTTTAGGAGTAAAACTTTTTTTAATGGGGGAAAAAATTACTGAGCGCACCTTTAAATAAGATTATTATATATATGTATGTATGTAAAAAATGCCACCCCGCTGGCCCAACGGCAGAATCCAGTGAAGTGGTGAAGGTATCTGCACGTTCATCTATTTCGTGCTCGTGTGGCTGTAGCATCATAACTATTTGAGTTAGATAAGACCAAATCTGACTCCATTAATAATTTAATCTGACTCCAATTATATAAGACCTCAAATTTAGAATGAGATTCTTCTTATTATTGATCATTAATTGACATCTTATCTAGATTTGGATACTTGATTATTCTAGTCAATTCTATACTTTTAAATTGCACTCGTTGGAATTCTGTCGCTTAGGACCTCGTGTCTTGTGTCGGACGCGTGCACGAGTTAAAGAATGGTTACTACCGCAGCTTATCTAGTTTTTTTTTTAATAGTAGTTTTGCTTAGTTTCTATAGATCTGTATACACTTAATTAATGTAATATTATCTCTAGACAGAGGTAAACGACTAATACTATTTGGATAAGGCCGACCAACATACCATTATCCAAATAGTAGTTTTGTTTAGTTCTATAGTTTCTCTTTACACTTAACTAGAATAATATTAGCATTAAACAGGGGTCATGACTAATACTATTTAGACTGTTCGATCAACATTACGTTGTCCCAAATAGTACTTTATTTAAGCCTTTACAGTCCATAACACTTAACTAAAGCCAAATGTTAATCAAAAAGCTAAGATCCCGGTTGATGTGCTTCATGCGCCATCAAAAACCGCATCTTAGTATGTAATCAAACTTATCACAGATTTGCAGTAACAAGAATTTAATGTAATCTACTAAAGCCAATAATTTCAGAATAAGTCAGAATAGAATCAAGTTTAACAATTTATTAGTCAGGTAAATATGTATCAAGGCAATTACATAATTAATCAATTCAGAAATAAACAATACACAACATCTAATTCTCAAAGATTAATCTTAAAGGTAACAGATTCATACCTTACTTCAGCAAAGTACGTAGTTTGAAACTATGGGGATCTCTGGCTACAGAAGATTTCCAATGAACAATGTGCTAGATTTCCTTAAATACCCAGACCACAACCAAATGGAATGACAATAAGATGAATAGGGGTTGAATAGGTTTGGAAGTCCTGGGGTCACACCTTATCTGCATATAGGAGGTAGGCACGCCCCCAGAATTGGTCAGAATTCCTCTAAATTCTCAAAACTGTGTTATCATGTATTTTACAGTTAAGGTAATGAGACCTTCGTACCAGTCACACTTTTCAATGACCTTTTCAATGATATGATAAATGAATAGTCATACATATAATTAGGCATTTGTTACCTATAAGATTTAAGTGTGTTTTAAGGTGATTTTGACATGAGGAGGGAGTAGGAGAGAGAACAGATGTCGATAGACAACAATGAGGAAATTCTTGCTCAGTTGGATGTGAGATGGTATCTTTGCAAGAGAGTTTCTGTGCTGATTTTCTCATAGATCATACAGTTGCTATATTTGCAGCCCTGGAGAGTTCTGTCCTTTGAACGCAAACACCTCGGCACCCCGCATTACATATACTGTATATAAGAAGACAATACATTTGTTTTTACAAAAACAGCATTTTAGTAATCTCTGAAACACATTAATGACGTTTATATATTCACTCAACTTGTAAATGTACAAAATAAATCACATAAGCACTACACCAATACATTAAGGAACTAAATTAATATTTTTACAATAAACATAAAGAAATCTATACCAATACTGTTTACAGTATGTTCAATACGGTAATAGCATTCTTATTTTATACAGTAAAAATGTTCTAAATAAAGGTTGAGTCTGCACAAACTTGGCTTTGTGTAGTTTGGGAGCATTGTTGCATGATATATATTGACAGTTAGTAACAGAATTCTGGTAATTCTGATAATGGTTAAAGGAATAGTTCACCCAAAAATGAAAATTCTCTCATCATTTACTCACCCTCATGCCATCCCAGATGTGTATGACTTTCTATCATCTGCTGAACACAATTTAAGATTTTTTGGTCTATACAATGCAAGTGAATGGGTGCCAAAATCCACGTAAGGGCAACATAAAAGTACTCTAGATGACTGGTGGTTAAATCCATATATTCTGAACCGATATGATTGGTGTGGGCGAGAAACAGATCAATATTTTAGTAATTTTTCCTTCACTTTGACTTTCTCCTTTTTCTGTTTTTGGTGATTCACATTCTTTGAGTCTTCATGCATATTGCCCCCTATTGGGCAGGGAGTAGAATTTATGATAATAAAAATGACTTAAAGCTACACTATGTAACTTTTGGCCCTCTAGCATTTAAAAAATAAAACTGCATGTGTCTTGCGGAAGGACATTGTTTTGGTAATGACGTGAGTTGTGCTTCGGCTCTGCTTCTCTGTGTGGATGAATGTGGGTCAAGGCACCGGTGTACACATGAATACAGGACATCTTATCAGAGCGAATGGACAAATAAATAACGAAAGAAAGGAAAAGATGGATAACTGAAAGCATCTGAGCAGGTAAGTGCCATATCTTATGCTGTTGTTTTGACTAATTGGAAACACTGATGTTTTGAAATAAATGATGTTACTAAAGTTAGGCAACGTTTGTTCACATTAGACACAATGATTGCTAGTCTGATAAGGTCAAACACTGTAAAGTTTTTATAACTGCAGGATATTCTGGCCAAATAGACCACGATAGTAACTCATTTATAGATTGTCATTGTTACCAACCAGTGGTCAACATCATTTCAAGACTCACATGTCCTTGGCTAGCCTAAGACTAAAGGATTTTTTTATATAAATGATTGCGTTATAAAGAAAAATACACATGTGCTAGCAAGTGAAAAGATCTGCATCGATTACAGTATTATTATTGTATTTTATTACACACACACAGACGAATCATAAACCATATCAAACTATAAACCATATCAATAAAATATCTGTTGAGAAAGAAAAAAGCTATCTCTGGGTCGCTTTTAAATCCTTTCAGATCTCTGTGTTTTCGCCACCTCTGAAAAGCCAAGCCGATGTTGATTCAGATTTTATTACAGACTCTGTCTTCTCTTTTTGCTTGTAGACTCTGCTCTGTTCAGGGTTTCTTTGTTTTTACAACCAGTGATTCCCTGGATGTTTGCCGTTTTGAATGATCCATGGTCAATTTTTCTCGTTCGTTGTGACAACACACTTTCAGCTTCATGCTACTCCCACACCATACATACGCTACAGTAGCCGGAGGTTATTTTCTCTGTGTACGGATATGACATGACACGCTTGAGCGAATGACATATGTATGCAATTTCCCGCAAAATCCAACATGACAGCTCTAAAATATAAATCAAAGACATGGTTTGGAAGATGGATTTTTGTTGCACTCTCTCATTAACATTTTGTTATTTTTTAACAAAAACAAGTTACATAGTGTAGCTTTAAATATTGATATATTTCTCACCCACACCTATCATATCGTGTCTGAACACATGGATTTAACCACTGGAGTTATATGGATTACTTTTATGCTCCCTTTATATGGATTTTGGAGCTTCAAAATTTTGGCACCCATTCACTTGCATTGTGAAGACCTACAGAGTTGAAATATTTTTCTATTGTTCTGCAGAAGAAAGAAAGTCATACACATCTGGGATGGCATGAGGGTCAGTAAATCATGAGAGAATTTTCATTTTGGGGTGAACTATCCCTTTAAGGTTACATTGGAGTACTGAGCGTCATGATTCGCTCTCTAAAAGCTTAGAAGGTCACTAAAATCTAATGTTATATACTCTTACAGTATACCAGTGATCTACAAACAGATTTAGTAATGAAGTTTAATTTAACAAAAACTGTTTACGTCATATACTGTAGTATGTCTGTCTATGATGCAGTATATGATTACTCATTGGATGTTAATATTGCAAGGAAATAAATAAATATGTGACTATCCTTGACTGTATTCTAATTATAGAAGCATTATTGAAAGACATACCATCATGTTTAACTTGTATTCTTTTGTTTCCTACTTTACATTGTTATTTATATCCTTTGCAGCTCGTAGAGCAGATTTCATGGCTGTCTCAATCCAAGCATGGGGTCTAGCTGTATGCTCTCCAGCAAAGTAAATCCTCTTCTCATGCTGGACTAGAGGCTTGTCATAGTCACTCATCTGAAATGGAGTGGAGATGGCAAAGGCCCCATGGCTATAAGAATCCAGTCCCCACTTTTTCACAATGCCTCCGGTGCAGAGATGGCGAATGTGTTCGCCATGGATCTTCACTAGGTCATTCAATACCAGAGCCTTCAATTCATCATCCAATAGAGTCTGGAGAAGTGCAGCATCATCCGAGGAGGTGTAAGATGCTAACACAGCCCCCCCTGATGTCCCAGGGAAGCTATGGCTGGGGTAGTGAATGAACCGTGACGGCAGATCTGTAATGCTCTTCCCACCCTTAATGCCATCATCATCCTCCCAGAACTTTTTGCTGAAAATTAACACCACTTTTGTTGAGCTAGCATAGTGCAGTGAACGCAGCGCCTCCATCTTTTTGGATGATAAAGGGGGGTTAAAATCAATGAAGAGCGTTGCTTTGGCCGTGGCTGTCACTAAGACATAATCAGCAGTAATGTTGGTCAGAGTGGAGGGGTTACGCCAGTCTTGGTACGAAACTGTCACATTGTTCTCCATTTGATGGATGGCCTGGACTTTTGACTTCTCAAGGATTGTAGCATTTAGTGAAGTGTAGAATGCGTTCGGAAATGAATCAAAGCCACCCTTAAATTCATAATACCTGAAAAAGTGTAAAGTTTGACATCATTTGTGCACTCAGCTGTAATAAAGGTTTATAGCATAATGTTTATTTTACATGACATGTAGAAGCAACTAGTTTGGGGTAGTGACCATAATATCTTACATTTCGTTGTTGCTTATATCAGACTGAATGTAAAGCATTTCAGTGAGGGCTGTGTAGTAGAAGCTGTTCTCGTTTAGAATATCTCCAATCATTCGCAAAGCTCCTCCACTCAAATTTCCCACATTCACTAAATATTCCTGTAGCAGACCAGATTTAATGATTAATTATTATAATTGGACATTAAAAGTTAACTGTAAATAAAAAAGTAAATCTGACGACATATTACAGATATTACCTTAACAGAGTATGAATCATATGTCTCCAGCATTTTCTTACAGCCCATTTTCTGCAGATCATCTTTTAACTAATAAAGACCCATAACAGAAAAAAGAATGAAATTATCAACTGAAAATAGGAATAAATTCTGATTATTGAACTATATATATATATATATATATATATATATATATATATATATATATATATATATATAAAAGAATCAGTGTTTTTTTTTTTCAATAATACCGTGTTCTGACTCAGTCCCACTCATTTAACCAAAATATCCAAATAAATTCGCTGGACAGGTAGACATGTTTTTAAATGAGCTGAAAGTCTTTTTTTTAACGCACCTTGCCCAATGCCATATTAAAAAGCTGACTGGCACTTTTCCCCTTCTCCCATTCATTCAAAGGGTAGTTCAGAACATCTGGGTTCTGCATTACGGTGTCGGTTTTGTGACGCATACCATTTATAAAATAGTAAGTATTGTTGTCTTCCTGCACAAATGTCCCGAGCTTCAGGCCCAACTGTTTTGCAACTGTTAAGAGAATCCTTTGAAGAATATGAGACCATTAAAACAGGTTAATCAACTTCATAGTTCCAAGCAATTTACAAATATCATACAAATGTCTTCAGCTCCACCTTGTAACCACTAGAGATCATTGGTTTCCTCATGCTCATCTGAAACCATCATCAAATCATTGTATTTGGTTACCATTATCCTCCTTGTAAAGTCTTGGCTGTTGTAAACTGCATAGCTGTGACTATTCCTAGCACTCCGGGTTCTGATTTTGTCCTTGCACACTGGTTTTTAGATTTATATTGTCTGTTAAACATTTTGGATTGCCAGTTATTTGCCTTTTGACCCATACCTGCAATCTGTTGCATTACCCTTTGAATAAATATCTGAACTTGGATCCTCACTCTACGCCAGCTGCATTACAGTGTAACACTGATTATTATTGTACTGTTACCCTCAGAAGTGTCATGATGTGAATAAGGTCTAGGGAGATTTGAGATTTTGACATTATCTTACTTGTGAAAACTTGGGATCCTCATGGCTCCGAGTTCTGCATACCAGCCCTCTTTCTGATCCCTATATGTGTAAATTCTTCCACCTATACGTTTACTGGCCTCAATAATTGTCACCTAGAACAGCAAAGAAAAAAGAATGAGCAACAGAACAACAAAACTGACAATCTACAGAACAACGCTTTATCTGAAAAGAATTTAAAGGGCTATATTGACCAATTATACTGACTAGTTAGTACTTTAGATAAGTGATTCGATGACACAACAGACATAAAATAAACATAATCATGCAGTGCTTTTCCATCCAAAAGAATCCCATATACAGCAATATTTCAGTTTTTACAACATGGTTATGTATGTAACCTTGATTACATTTCTATCACACACAAAAAAAAAGAAAAAGTATTTCTTCCTCTAGTGTATATTGAGCTGACAAAACCCGTGTTGTAAAGTGTGGAGTTGTCATTTTGGATCTAGATGAAAGTACAAGTTCTTATGAATGGTCACAACCTCATGACAGAAATAAAGAAATTCACAAATATCTATGTCTTGCATCTTCAGTGGAAGTTGATAGGGGAATGTCAGGGACAAAAATACTAATCTTATGGTAGTATGTGGAAGGAAAAAAAACACATCTCATATGTTTTTGCACATCTCTTGCAACTTGACTGAGAGACAGTACTTTTCAGTCTCTCCACATTCACCATTTTTATGTTTATAGAGCCCCTACTGTTTATCTTTATTTCCTTTGGACCATTTAATTTGGTGTCTGCATAGTTCATCTATATGGACTAAAATGTATGCCATAGACAATGAACTTGTGCTAGCTAAGAATTGCAACAAGATTAAACATGGTGAATACAGATGATTCTGAGACCTTGTGCCCTGCATCCTCCAGAAACTTAGCTGCAGTAAGTCCAGCAGCACCTCCACCAACAATTATGACATGCTGAGGAGCCTTCGTTGGAGGGAGACCCTGCTCCACTATCCTCAGAAGGTCATCATAATCAGAGTCTTGTAAACATTTGAAAAGGGGATCGTCTGAATTTCCATTGACTTGGTACGTGAGAAACAAGATCAGGACCATCATTGCAGATACTGCAGACAAAGAATTACAATGTAAAACAGTACAATAAATCACAAGGGTTTTCTGGACAGGACAGAGAGATTTTGACCTTATTCACAGCTGCGCCATGTTTGTTTGTTTTTTTACGGGAAGGAGGCTGTGAGGGATAGATGTAGCCTACAGTCTCATCAATTTTTTTGCAGTTTAAAGTGTTTTTGGACAAAACATTGAAAAACTATCACTCAGTAGATAAAAAAAATAAAAAATAAATAAATAAAAAAAACAGAGGGAGCTTTATTCAGCTTTATACCGTGGTTGTCATTGAAGACATGGTAATCCCTCGCAGCCTCGTTTTCATTCCCGTTACAAATCAAAGATGGCGCTACTGTAATGGTCTGTAAGTTTAGAATTTTTGTTTAGTGTACTACTAAAGGTTTACGGTTTAAAACTTCATCATCACATGGTCTGACACATTAGGCTAAATTATTTAAAATCTACCAACATATAACTCCACATAAATTGTACAAAGTCTTATAATAAAAAAAAAAAAAATGAAAGAAGAAAAAAAAA
The DNA here is from genome assembly GCF_019703515.2 of Myxocyprinus asiaticus. Classification (NCBI taxonomy): domain Eukaryota; kingdom Metazoa; phylum Chordata; class Actinopteri; order Cypriniformes; family Catostomidae; genus Myxocyprinus; species Myxocyprinus asiaticus. The sequence continues at coordinate 20,513,319 of NC_059382.1, read as the reverse complement.
GAGCTTTGTTTGCAAAAGGGGAAATAGAAAGCTGAACAGCAGCAAAGGATGCTTCTTAAGTGCTGCCAAGATTTCTATAACAAAGTTAAAAATATCGAATAGATATCGAAAGTTGTGTTGTCCAAAGAAAGATGTTATTTTCCCATTTACTCAATACAGGTACATTTCTCCTCATGTGACGTGGTTTCGGTTTACTTTCTTTTGCTGGTCTTTTTATGAATGGGAAAGCTGCACACCTCTTTTTTTGGTGTCACAAATTAGCATTTATGCCCCCGCAACTGATTCAGACAAACAAACAAACAATTTAATAAACCAACGGACATGTCACTTGAATACTCACAGTATTTACACATGGTCAAGTTTAACATTTTGAAGGGAGCGCACCAAAAGCCGGAGTGTCTCGCACATTTTCTCTTGCGCACTGTGGAAAATGAAATCTAAGGAAAAACAGAGACACTTGGGTTTATGGAGAAGATGTTAAAGTTTTTCCAGCTGTGCAACAAAAACACATTTTTGGGATGAGCTGATATATCACTATATAAATTACAGACTAAATAACTTTCACAAAGTTAAAAAGACACTCACATCTACTATAATAATTTGACCATTGGTTACTCACCTTCATAATGGAGAAAGTGGTCCAATTATTTTCTTAGCCGCTATATTTGAGTTTACGGAGTAATTCTTAAAGTGGAATGATTGAAGAGACGAAGAAGACGGATGAACTTACTGGACAGGCTATTCTAGCTATAAATATGTCTAATTCTCTCTCAGACTAATGAATCATGTGTGGGCTCCTTTATTGTGCATGAAATATTTTCCCACACAGACTCAAGATTCAACCTCACTGAACAAATTAGATTAGTGCGCTTTAGTATTCATTAACATACCTCATTTCCGCCAGAATCAATCATTTCTAATCACTCATTTATGAATTTATCCTATTGGCTAAGCCATTCAGCTTTTGTGTTGTAAAGTTGCTCATCAAGTTGGCAAAGATTTGCTTGTTTCTTCTTTTTATGGAACCATCAAAATCGCATGCAAATAAAAAGTTGAATCACTTATGTCTTGCTTTTACCAATCTGACTGTTCGTCTAGGCCTATAGGGTGTAGTCCCGTTTTATAGCTACTCGTAGAAATCGAAAGAATGAAGGTGATGCATTAAAGCCACAAACTTTCCGAGGTTGGACATTATGATTGCTGTAGGCAAAAGTAGCCAAATCACATGTTTATCTCTTTAATTGGTCAACATGATACAGACAGCTTCTTTACTCTTGGTCACAATCATTTTATTCCTATTAACCCAATTCTTCTGTCTCTTGAGTAAGATCAAAAGACTGCTCACGGTCTGTGATTTCTATCCAAATGGCCTCTTTCCTTATAAGGAATAATGTCACAGGATTAGGAGCAAAGGCTGGAGCATGTGAACATGTCAAATCCAGTCTGCAAGTGACATGCTGATGACCAGCACGTCCCACAAAGAGTGCAATGAAAGCCATCTGAAGCCATTCTATTTTATAAATGCTTGATTGTGAACAATAATTTTAGTGTTCGTGGTATAATCAGAATTCCGATGTCGGAATAAATGATATTAAAACGCTGGAATAAAAAGGGAAATCGCTGGACGCAAATTGTTTAATAATAATAATAATAATAATTGGAATTGGAAATAAAAGTGAATCGAAATTATTGCTGCTTATTTGCAGTTGATCATGTCAATTCCTAGACACGAACCGTTGTTATTGAGACTTGAGAGACAAAGCTATTTGCTGATTCATATCCGCCCAGTCGAATTTTCTATAAAGTCTTGGTTTAATAAAGGTTAATATATCTTGTGTTAATCGTAGGCCATTCCTATTGATAAAAGACTCTTATTGGCACAAGCTGCTGGTACAGAAAAGAAAAAAACACATTGCAATTCAGGCCCGGCTCCACAGGGGGGCCTGGGTGGGCCTGGCCCACCCAATCATGAACTTGGCCCACCTTGAGAACTACACCTACACCCACCCCTCCAACTGTTCGGCCCACCCAGAGGGTCCTATGGCCCACCTTACATCTTAGAGCTGGAGCCAGGCCTGTTGCAATGCTATTAGATAAGATATGATGAACATCTGGCAGAGATCAAATCTCTTCCTTATTCCAGGTGGGAAATAGGCTTAATGTAGTTCTAAATTACGGAATTTAATAAAAGGTGCATAAATAATGAACCAACTTTTGATGCTTGAGTTTATCTCGTTATTTAAATAGTGGAAACAGGTGATAAACGATAATATGATAAACAGGTGATATATTTTCTGTGTAATAAATGGGCCCTCGTGATCTATTAATCACATTAAGGAATGATGGGGGAACAAGCCATCACACAGTGATAGATTTGTGGAGAAAAGACTACTGTTCTTAATTTGAAGTTCAAGGGTGGGTTAGACCCTTAGAGTAAGATGCCTTGGGGTAAGAATTGGGGCAAAAGACCCCATGGCATGTTGTTGCTGGTGTTATTATTATTATTTTATTTAATAATTATTATAATTTATGGGGCCATTGGTAAAATACCAAGATTTAGACGTACATTTCAAACAGCTTCCTCATTCATTAATAAAAAATTGGCCAACTATGTGGAATTCAAGCGTAATTCATAAAACTATGGCATACCTTCCATTAAAATAAGGGTATTTAAAGATGTATATATTTATAGGTCTGTACATTATTCATATTCATTTAACGATCAGAGGTGCATGTTTAAAGATCGAGACCGGTCTACAAATAAAAATGCAGAGACTCTTCACGAGAGAATAACACATTCAGAGTGCAAAACAAACACACACTCACACACACACACACACACACACACTTATACACACACAAAAATGAACTGGTGAGACTATAACATTTTTTGAGCATTTTTTGTAATTGTTAAATAAAACAAATAAATCAGCCACAATGCTAAACACAAGCACTCAGAAATGAGGTGGTTGAAATTGCAAAATGTTTACTCTGATTCTTCTGTTTTATACTCTAATGGAATTTTCACAAGTGTTTTGCAGTTCAGTTCTGTTAACTGCAGAAACTGACACTTCAAATCAATTTTAAAATGCTAAACTTTGACAAATAATAGTTTGACAATGTATATAATCCAAATACATAACTTGTGATAAAATATAAAATTAGGTTACAACAAGCAATTAGACTACACAGTAGGTGGCTGCATAGAACACTGCAGCCATCTACTGGTTATTATTGTCACAACATTATTCAAGTCATGTTATTTATATTTTATTCACCAGATGGCAGCAATATGCCTCCAATATATGACACATTCTCACATTTTCTTCATGTTTCAACTTATAGAATTGTAGGTTTTTACTGTTCTAAAGTTTCATAAATTAGCTTATTTGCATATGTAAATTAATGGTACAATTGAGAAATTTACATGTAAATAAGATCAAAATAGCATCAAATCCCAAAAGACGTGTATAATTTTACTGTTATTATTTCAGAGAAGAAGAAATGGTATCATTATAACCATCATCATCATTAAAAAAAAAAAAAAGTTACACTATTGCTCTTTCCGGTCAAAAATGACCGGGAGGACCAAAGGTAGGGTTAATTTGTGAAGACCATAGGAGGGTTAGAGGCCAAACTATAGCCTACTTCGGGTGTCCGATACTGATTGCTTCCCACACAGTATGCGTGATGCAAATTTGATCATCATCAAATTTCATCATCAGCTCATCTCTGTGCATCGTCTGAGCATGCGCTTGCCAGTGACTGAAACCAAGCTTTTACAACAGTAATATTGTAGTAACTATGAAAAGTAAGTTAAGCAACCATGTTTTTTTGTTTGTTTGTTTGTTTGTTTGTTTTTTTGTTTTGTTTTTTTGGTGTAAACCATGGTTTGAATACAGTATACTGTATTATTTCATTTTTATTTGTTTATTTCAGCATTTATACAATTCATGACAGTTCAATGCTTCCTACATCATCTTTTTTAAATGTCTGAAAATTAATAGCCTGAAGCCAAACCTTATTATGCCAACTTTTTTTACCTTTCTAGTTTTATATTCTCTCTTTAAATATTTCCATTTACAGTCCTATTCACAACTCACAAGAAAAAAACAAAGAAAATATAAAGAAAAAAATAAGAGCAAAATGGCTATGTAACATTTATAAATTTAACTTCACCCTAACAAATCAATTATCTGAATCAAACTTAACAAAATTTAGCATTTGATTTAACTGCTTAATTTCCTCATGACACATGGCCTATACATTTATACAGACATATATACATATATACATAATACAATGTTCCTCCAAACCCATTCTTTCATACTTTTTAAACACTTCAATTTTAAACATTCTCTTAATTGTTTTACATAATTTGAATTATTTTTTTTAGCATAAATACCACTGAATTTGTCGTAAAACCATAATAACCACAAAAGTATGATTTTTAAAACCATAGTTTTCATTTTTTTTAATTATTACTGTATTATTGCTATGATTTTACTATGAATATCAAGGTTAAAATATAGTTACTGTAGTAAAACCATGGTAAAGTTACTGCGAGGGCACTCAAAACTTATTGCGAGGGAAAGCAAACTATTGCGAGAAAATGCAGAACTTGTGAGGGCATGCAAAGCTATTTCAGAAAAAAAAATCTCGCTCTTAAGAGCTCCGTAGTGGAGCGATCAGCAATGTGGACAGCCGGAGTATACTTTGGCCTTCAGAGCCTCGTTGTCATTATCGTCAAAAATCAAAGATGGCGCTGCTGTGAATAAGATCTATACTCTGAAAAGCAACCCGGTCGACTGGACAGGGGCCGATTCGGAATGCACAAAAACGAAGTATACCCTTAACATACTTAGTACTTCGGGAAACCCAGCCCTCATTTGTTACCACGCATTGATGCCGTTTATAATGCCAAAATTTCCAGAGACAGAACATTTTAAGTGCTTTTTTATTGGCAGATGCTATTTGCACCTTGGTGCAAAAAATTATATTTACTATATACACCCCAGTGCAAATTGTGGCAGACATTATTTGCACCCCAACCTTGGTGCCAAAAAATGGTAGAAACTAATTGCACCCTGGTGCAAATTGTGTCAGATACTATTTGCACCCATATTTAAATACGAACGTACAGTATAGGCATCACTGCATTGTGTTTATTGTGGTTTTTTAGAGTCCCAAAGACTCACTACACCTCTACCCCTAAACTTAACCTTAACCTTACCTTAGAAAATATAAAATTGGTTTTACTACAGTAACCATGTTTTCACGTGGGAACGAGTGCAATCGACAGATCTCGCCTCAGGATCAAACCCTTCTCTGCACTCCCCGACATTCACCATGACCAAATTCAATGCGATGAAATCAACCTTTATATTAATTTTTAGCTATTATTTTAAGTAGTATTAAAGGAAATATTAAGAATGGAAAAAGAGTGGCAAAACTTCAGATTCAAACCGCGGTCGCTAGGAAAACAGTACACATTCACACAGCGTCTTTACACACCACTGCAGCAACAGCTATAAGTTAGTCTGTCGTATATTTCTGTGGTTCCACCAGACTATTGGGGTGCAAATAGCTGCCATGTGTGGCAGATGCTATTTACACCAGGGCATTTTTTATTTCACTCAGAAACAGGCAAATAGTGAGAGAAACACACACACACACACACACACACACACACACACACAATCAATTCTCATATTTTGAAATTCTCATATTTGAATGCATTTAAGCAACATTATTTCAAAATGGTACCCACATATCCTACACAAATGTATGTGACATCAAATTAACAAGAATTATGTCAGAAGTAACCCAAATGTAATCTAAAAGCAATCTTAAAAATAACCTTAAATATTTACTGTTCAGAAGTAATCTACCCAGCTCTGGCTATAATTTACAATCCTAAATAAAATAAAGTATTTTAAAGTTTTGATAAGCATTTTTTTTTTTTTTTTGTGGTATTGTTAAAATATTCATCATATATGATCATTAATGAGCATTTCAAAACAGAGTTAGTAAAATATATGACTATTCTATAAGTGTTTTAAAGGATTGTTCATGTTCATTTTTCAAATACATTTTACTTCAGGCAGGGACAACTGATTATTAATTACGACCTTTATTTTGAAAAAAAAAAATAAATAAATAAATAATTAAAAAAAAAGTTGAAGCTTTTATTTTGAAACAATCTATAAGAGGATGTAGCGCCGGAAGTTAAAACAATCCACTTGCTTTTGTTGCCACGTTCTCTGCATTTCAAATGTCTAATTAATTCAAAGGTCAGTTCACCCCCTTTTCTGCTTTTAACACCTTTTTAACTTTTAAGGCTTTACACTTTAACGACATAAACGTCAAATTTAACTGAATGGTTGTGCAAGAGGGGGACGAATGCCAATAAGAAAGCCAGAAAGTGTAGTGCTGTCTGTCATACTGGTATAGTTGCAAAATCTAGTGTTTACAGCGGTGTTTAATTACTTATTTTTACAGCTCTAGCTCCTTGGCTTGCTTGTTGGATGTAGTGAAGGTAAAAACTATATGGCTAGTGGCTACTTAGAAACCTCCTTAGGTTGGTTTGCTTGAAAGCCACAATCAAGCCTGTTATCAAGTGTAAAGGTGTAGTTCTTAAAAAAAAAAAAAAAAAAAAACAAAGTTCTGTCATCATTCACTTCCTCATGTTGTTCCTAATCAGTATGACTTTCTTCCGTGGAACACAAAAGAACATATTCAGTCATGTTCAGACATCAGTCATCATTCACTTTCGTTCTATGGAAAAAAATGAAAGGTCACACAAGTTTGGAACAACTTAAGGGTGAGTAAATTATGACAGAAGTTTTGGGTTAACTATCCTTTTAAGTATCCTGTATATATCTTTTAGGTGACTCGGACCTCTGCTGTCTTTGCAGGTTTGATATCATGTCGAAGGTCCCTGTGGGTAAAGTACTGCTTCGAAATGTCATCAGACATACAGATGCCCATAACAAGGCATGTAAACTTTTCTGCATTTCAAAATGGTTTTATCAGTTGAAATTGCTGTTCTTTCTTAATAACCTATTGTTTAACTGCAGATTCAAGAGGAGAGTGAGATGTGGAAGCTGAGGGATCTTGAACGACAAGCCTCATCCACACATTTCCCAAAGCACAGGTGAACGACTGACTGACGGTCACTCTGCTACTGCTACAGCTGCTGTGGCAAAACCCTTCTTTGTTTTCAGCTGCTGATGTCTTTAAGCTTTAGTTACTATGCATAACTCTCACTTAGGGGCCGAATGCATTGTGACAGTCATTTAGACTCTGAGGGGTCCACACAAGACAGACTTGGTGAAAGGTTGTCTGAGAGGGATGAGGAGTCCAGATACTGGACACGAAAACTTTATGAATTTGAAGCAAAAGATCCTGACAGGTACTTCATGCTATTTTGGTTCTTTGTTTGCGTTTTAATCATTATGTTGGCTTGATAAAGCCAACATACTGTTATTCTACAAACTTAGTTTAGGGTTGTTGTTTTTTTAATTTTTTTATTTTCAGAATTCTAAATCCTAGACCAACATTTCTTAAGCTTTCAAGTTACATTAACCAGACTTGGTACAGACCTTCAGACTGTTCTGGCTTCGTGTGCTATGTCTTTTCTATTTAATCGGACTTACTGTTTTTTCACAGCGATTAATTAAATATCTGAAAAATCCTCTAGACTTACATTGATGGGATGTTCAAACTGGCCAAGGGAATGCTCATTAATTCGAACTTACATTTTCAAAAAAAAAAAAAAATTGTTAACCTCACAAAAGGTCTTTGATCTGGTTTAAGTTGTTTTCTTTCTTTGTATGTCTGTCTGTCGGTTTATCTGACTATCTATCTTGCTAGTTGTCTGTATAACCATCAGACTTCAAACTTTTAAAACTAGTTTAAACTTTCAGACAAGGCTTTTTCAAGCCAACATCAAAGCAAACATTTGTCTTGACAAACTTAAAGTATCTAGTTTAGCATGATGTGTGTAGGCACTTCCAGTGAGCATTCAGCCATGTTCTGTCTTCTCAGGTGGGGACATAGTGGTTTTAAGGAACTTTATCCAGAGGAGTTTCAGTCTGATGGGTAAGGTGCAATTATCCTGACACCTCATAATAATCAGCATATTTTGATGGTGATCACATGTAGCAATGATGTTTATAGTTAATATTACTTACCTTTACTGCAGGGTCCAAAAACAACACACCTGTCAATATGTGCAAAATATACTAGCCATAATGATTTCTTATCGGCCATGAATCTTTATTGTGCATTAATTATATATATATATATATATTTTGTCTTTATAATTTAGCTGTTTTTTTCCCTTGCATATTTGTGGCAAATACTTCAGGACATCATTGTGTTACTCGCAGCATATACGAGATGAGCCAATCTCCGTCTCTCAGTAAAATTTTATTTTTACGAAAATGTCAAGACAAACATTGATTTTGTTCTGCATGTGTTTGTTTTGGTGGCTTAATGTGTAGCCAAATGGAGTTCTGGCAAACTTTAGGTATCCTAGATAAACTTCTGATGGTAAAATTTCCTCTGAGGTAAAAGCTGGGTTAAGAGATGTGACAGATGTTTTTCTATTAGGACTATTATTTTTACTTATTAAAGGGAAATTTCACTCAAAATGTTAAATACTGTCATCATTTACTCACTGTCATGCTGTCTCAGATGTATATGACTTTCTCTCTTTTGCAGAACGCAATCAAAGATTAAAATATATATATATATATATATATATATATATATATATATATATATATATATATATATATATATATATATGCACACACACAGTGCGTCCGGAAAGTATTCACAGTGCTTCACTTTTTCCACATTTTGTTATGTTACAGCCTTATTCCAAAATGGATTAAATTCATTATTTTCCTCAAAATTCTACAAACAATACCTCATAATGACAACATGAAAGAAGTTTGTTTGAAATCTTTGCCATGACACTCAAAATTGAGCTCAGGTGCATCCTGTTTCCACTGCTCATCCTTGAGATGTTTCTACAACTTGATTGGAGTCCACCTGTGGTAAATTCAGTTGATTGGACATGATTTGGAAAGGCACACACCTGTCTATATAAGGTCCCACAGTTAACAGTGCATGTCAGAGCACAAACCAAGCCATGAAGTCCAAGGAATTGTCTGTAGACCTCCGAGACAGGATTGTATTGAGGCACAGATCTGGGGAAGGGTACAGAAAAATGTCTGCAGCATTGAAGGTCCCAATGAGCACAGTGGCCTCCATCATCCGTAAATGGAAGAAGTTTGGAACCACCAGGACTCTTCCTAGAGCTGGCCGCCCAGCCGAACTGAGCGATCGGGGGAGAAGGGCCTTAGTCAGGGAGGTGACCAAGAACCCGATGGTAACTCTGACAGAGCTCCAGCATTTCTCTGTGGAGAGAGGAGAACCTTCCAGAAGAACAACCATCTCTGCAGCACTCCAGCAATCAGGCCTGTATGGTAGAGTGGCCAGACGGAAGCCACTCCTCAGTAAAATGCACATGACAGCCCACCTGGTGTTTGCCAAATGGCACCTGAAGGACTCTCAGACCATGAGAAACAAAGATTGAACTCTTTGGCCTGAATGGCAAGCGTCATGTCTGGAGGAAACCAAGCACCGCTCATCACCTGGCCAATACCATCCCTACAGTGAAGCATTGTGGTGGCAGCATCATGCTGTGGGGATGTTTTTCAGCAGCAGGAACTGGGAGACTAGTCAGGATTGAGGGAAAGATGAATGCAGCAATGTACAGAGACATCCTTGAAGAAAACCTGCTCCAGAGCGCTCTGGACCTCAGACTGGGGTGAAGGTTCATCTTCCAACAGGACAACGACCCTAAGCACACAGCCAAGATAACAAAGGAGTGGCTACGGGACAACTCTGTGAATGTCCTTGAGTGGCCCAGCCAGAGCCCAGACTTGAACCCGATTGAACATCTCTGGAGAGATCTGAAAATGGCTGTGCACAGACGCTCCCCATCCAACCTGATGGAGCTTGAGAGGTCCTGCAAAGAAGAATGGGACAAACTGCCCAAAAATAGGTGTGCCAAGCTTGTAGCATCATACTCAAAAAGACTTGAGGCTGTAATTGGTGCCAAAGGTGCTTCAACAAAGTATTGAGCAAAGGCTGTGAATACTTATGTACAAGTGATTTTTTTATTTTATTTATTATTTTTTTAAATTTAAATTTGCAAAGATTTCAAACAAACTTCTTTCACATTGTCATTATGGGGTATTGTTTGTAGAATTTTGAGGAAAATAATGAATTTAATCCATTTTGGAATAAGGCTGTAACATAACAAAATGTGGAAAAAGTGAAGTGCTGTGAATACTTTCCGGATGCACTGTATCTCAGCTCTGTGGGTCCTCACAATGCAAGTGAATGGTGACTAGGGCTGAAACAATTAGTTGACGTTATCGACAGCGTCGACAATAAAATAAAAAAAAATTGCAGACAAAAATTTTCGTTGTCGAATAGTCATTTGATCTCATTTAATGTAACATGAGATCACATTCAACTCTAATGATGACGTGCAAGAGCAGCACTGCAGTTCATGCCTGACTGAGGAGAGGAAGAATTACACAGTCTAGATGCACTCTAAACAGTCCAGGTGATGTAGATTGCAAATTATGAGGGAATTATTTTACAAAAATACAAAATAAGTAAATACAGAAGCACTCCCGTTGTGGAATAAGTGGAGCCAGAGCTCTTTAAAGGAAACACCCCAGCATTAAATCTTAAATGCAGTTATATTTAATGAGTTATAGCTTTATTAAATTTCAAATAATAAATAAGCAGGTCATGTAAATAATTAAAACTCCAAAACTGGCATTTCTCTGTGCGGTCAGCGCCTCTTCTGTGAGTTGCGCGAATGTCCCGATCTAAGGGGGAGAGATTGAAACTGCATCCGGCTGATGCACACTCTGTCTTGGGGACGTTCATCCCTCGAGCACGCTTGCTGCAGCTAGATTATAACGTGATGGCTCACGACTTATTGAATCATAATATATTTGTCACTGTGCATTTCTTATCGTGAAGAAAATTGGCAATACGCAGCTTTATTAATAAGAGAGAGTTTGTTTTTTTGTGAGTTAATGATGGATTGAAGTGAACAAAAAAGGTGAGAGAGGGTAGTCTTCGCCCCATTATACACTGCAACAAAATACATTTTTGTTCTGTTTTTGTTTTGGCTTGTTTTCCAATAGAAATATCTAAAACTCCTTTAAAAAAAAAAAAAAAAAATGCATTCACCTGAGCAGCATATAAGATCTTTAGACTTGCTTTTAGAGAATAAATCTTGAATACAAGTATATTTTGTCTTTACTGCATTCGCAGAAGTTTAACCAAGTGAAAAAATACACTTATATTTAAGATGCATTCCCATGAAGCAAGTCTAAATATCTTATATGTTGCTTCTCAAGTAAATATGTCTTGTTTTGAGGATTCTTTACAATTTTAAACGGAAAACAAGACAAAACATTTGATAACAATTGGATTTTTTGCAATTAATTTCTTTACTGAATTAAACTTAATAAAAAGTATTTTTTCCCTTTAATTCAGTGAATGTCATTTAGAGGTATTTTTAAAAGATGATTTTGTCCTCTTTATTGTTAGTAAGCATGTTTAATACAACCTTTTATGTTGGGGCACAAGCTGAATAATCGGTTAAGAGCTAATGATTAATCGGTGCAAGAATAGCCGAATAATCGTTCTAATAATTGTTCGATTCATTGATTATCAAAATAATTGTTAGTTGCAGCCCTAATGGTGACCAAAACTTTGAAGCTCCAAAAAGCACAAAGGCAGCATAAAAGTAATCCATAAAACCACAGTGGTTTAATCCATGTCTTCTGAAGCTTAATAGCTCCATCTAGTGATCTGAGCATGCATCAAGCACTTGGAAGTGAAAGCTACCTTGAAATCACGATTGTGCCTTATGACTGCTATGGCAAGATGTACAATGAAAAAGGAGTTATATAATGGTCTGTTCTAACCCAAAACCGATCGGATCGCTTCAGAAGACATGGATTAAACCACTGGAGTTGTAAGGATTACTTTTATTCTGCCTTTATGAAATTATAAAAATTAATTTATTAAATTATGAAATTATAAATAAAGTTTTTGTCACCATTCACTTCCATTTGTATGGACCAACAGAGCTGAAATATTCTTCTAAAAATCTTCATTTGTGTTCAACAGAAGAAAGAAATTCATACACATCTGGGATGGCATGAGGGTGACTAAATAATGAGAGAATTTTCATTTTTGGGTGAACTATTCTTTACGTTTCCAGACACTGTTTTAAACTTGCCAGAGCCATTTTATACTTAAATTTGATGTGTGGAAACTGTTTATTTTGGACCCTGCTTGACTAGTTTTTGTAGCCATGCATTTTTCATTTGAACTTTTTTACAATGTCATTAAAAAAATATATATTTATCACAGAGAGAAAGACTGCAGTGATAGTAAACACAGAAGGAAAAAGCACAAGAACAAACTAGATGCTGACGTGGAGAAGAATGCCAAAAAATCGTCTAAGAAGAAGAAAAAGAAAAAAGAGAAAAAGAGGAGGAGGAATGTGGGATCAGGCCCTGAGTCTGGCAGTGATGCGGAGGACAGCGTGAGGAGGAAACAGAGGAGGAAGGGGGGCAAAAGGAAACGTAGAAAAAAGGAACACAAAAGCAAAGAGAGAACAGAGGACAGCAGCACGGAGGACAGCCAATCAGACAGTGCGGCAGGAAAACGGACAAAAACACACAGAAAAAGAGATGGCACTAAAACAGACACACTGAGCGAGCCTCAAAGGAAGAAGCGGAAAAACTGGAGAGTGGCAAACGAGGAGAGATCAGAGGAGAGCTCTGACGCTTGAGTTTTATTTTTATCTACCTGACTAAGTTGACTGATGTGTGTTTGGACACCCTTTTAATTGCTAAAAGGGAAAGTTCACCCAAAAATGAAAATTCTGTCATCATTTAATCACCTTCATGTCATTCCAATCCAAACCCGTACAGCTTCCGTTTCTTCGTGGAACACGAAAACTGATGTTAGGCAGAATGTTAAGTGACAGTCTCAGTCACCATTCAATTCCATAAAAATATGCAATGGAAGTGAATGGTTACTTAGGCTGTTAGTCTCTAACATTCTGCCTATAATCTCCTTTTGTGTTCCACAGAAGAAAGGAAGTCATACTGGTTTGGAACAACATGTGGTTGAGTTAAAGGAATGGTTTACCCAAAAATTAAAATCCTCATGCCATCCCAGATGTGTATGACTTTCTTACTTCTGCAGAACACAAATTAAGATTTTTAGAAGAATATCTCAGTGCTGTAGGTACTTACAATGCAAGTGAATAAATACCAAAATCCATAAGCACACAAAGGCATCATAAAAGTAATCCATATGAATCCAGTGGTTAAATTCATATCTTCAGAAGCAATGTGATAGGTGTGGGTGAGAAACATTGTTTTTCAATGTTTAAGTACTTTTTTTTTTTTATTTTTTTTTTTTACTAGAAATCTCCACTTTCACTTTCACATTCTGTTGTTCTTGGCGATTCGCATTCTTTGTGCATATCGCCCCCTACTGAGTAGGGAGGAGAATTTATAGTAAAAAAAGAAAAGAAAAAGAACTTAAAAATTTATCTGCTTCTCACCCACATCTATACTTCTGAAGATATGGATTTAACCACTTGAGTCGTATGGATTACATTTATGCTGCCTTTATGTGCTTTTTGGAGCTTCAGAATGTTGGTCACCATTCATTTGCATTATGAGGACCTAAAGAGCTGAAATATTCTTCTAAAAATATGTGTTTGTGTTCAGCAGAAGAAAGAAAGTCATACACATCTGGGATGGCATGAGGGTGAGTAAATGATGAGAACATTTTCATTTTTGGGTGAACTATCCCTTTAATGCAGAAGGAAATCATTATTATTTGGGTGACTGATCATTTGCCAATATGTTTATACCTCACCCATTAGACTTTTGTTGGTTTTTGCCACATAAGGTCAGCTTGTCTAATTTTAATGAGGTTTTATATATTTTCTAAATATTTTTTTTAGAAATCTTTAAATAATGATTTTAGTACTTGTAAAACTGAACAAATCTTAACTTCTGCATGAAGTGAGACTCAAAAAATGGACATATCAGGGTTACATTCATTTGTTTATGCTTTTATCGTACTTTCATACTTGAACTTGCCATTTATTAAAGTACAACAATATTTTTGGTATTTTTGCCAAACATTTGTTGTGTATGTTTAGTGTGTGTGCTGATGAAAGGCATAGTTCACCCAAAAATAAAAATGATATTGTCATTTACTCACCCTCATGTCGTTACAAACCCATATGACTTTTTCCTTCTGTGGAGCACCAAATGAAAAGTTTAGCAGCCTTTACAAGCTGCTCTGTTCCATACATTGAAAGTGGATGGGAAAGTAGCTGTCAAGCAACTTAAATGCAAAAAAAAAACAAAAACAAAAAAAAAACATCTAGTGTGTACCACTCATGCTCTGTATTCCAAGTCTTCTGAAGCCATTTAATAGTTTTGTGTGAGTAAGTTATTCTCTGAAGTTCAAGCCTTGAACATTTAGCTTTACAATACTGGTCACCATTCACTTTCATTGCATGTAAAAGAGCAGCTTGGACATTCTGCTATAAATAAATCTTTTGTTCCACTGAGAAAGAACATGAGATAGATTTCAAAAGACATGAGGGTGAGTAAATGATGACTGAATTGTCCTTTTTGGGAGATCAATTCCTTTGAAGAGCTGACAATATTTGTGTCAATCAGCAATGGCCCAGGAGGTGGCACTATTGCACTATGAGACTTTAATCTCAAACAGAGACTGCCCGATTGTATTTTAATAAGAATCAGAATCAGCTTTATTGCCATGTATGCTTACACATACAAGGAATTTGTCTTGGTGACAGGAGCTTCCAGTACACAAACAATAAAGCAACAAGACAGAGATAATAAAAAAATAGAATAAAAATAAAAAGTGAATAGAATATATATATATATATATATATATATATATATATATATATAGAAATACACAATAAGACTATATATATATATATATAGATGCAAGGGAATGTATGGCAGAAGAGGTTGGATATGGTGGATAAATATAAATAGACTAAGCTGTGTATTGCACATAATTATATGTCCAATACATAAATATTACATAAATGATGTAATCCAAAGTGCATTTTAACAGCTTTACGCTAAGCTAAAATGCTATTTCTAGCCATTTTACATGCACGTTACCAGGCACGATCATATTTTTTTATCAAGAAAATTCACGTTAGATCATAATTTCTTTTTCTAGTAAGACCTTTGATATTAGGGCAAAAATCGTATTTTTGATAATAATTTTTGTATTGTTTTCCTGTAAAAATATCTAAAAATCCTTAAAATCAGTTTGATTTATCTAGTTTTAGAAACAACACTGCATAAGATATTTATGTTTTTCAGAGAATGTATTTTTAACGTGTATTTTGTCTTACTGTACTGGCAGAGTTTTTATAGTTAAAACAAGTGAAAAAAATCTACCAGTGCTGAATAAGTAATCCAAAGTATTTAGAATACGTTACTGACCTTGAGTAATCTAACGAAATACATTACAAATTACATTTTACAGCATGTATTCTGTAATCTGTAGTGGAATACATTTCAAAAGCATCCCTCCCAACCCTGTTCATTTCCGGGTATTTACGAGTATTGGATATATATTACCTGTTCTTGCAATGTTTCTACTTTTTTACTGATAGATTTGCACTATTTGTATTATCAAAGGTCAATAATTCATGTCATATAAATGTAATTACATCTCATTAAAGTTGACTTTGGATGGGAGATGTTATGCAGCAGTCACATAAAGAGTCCTTTCAAACTTATTGGGTTATTTGATTAGAATGACCCCTCACTAGAGTTCACTTGTTTGTGTTTACTGTGTTTGCTCACTTACACAAATTACACGTGCATGGTATGAGCATTACGTAGTTGTGTGGGATGACCACTCATTATCCTGATCACCGGCTGCCATCTCCAGTTCTGTTGTAAACACAGAGCACTCAGCGTAAAGAACATTGCGTCTCTATGGTCATAAACACTGGCCTTTCTTAACAGCCTGGCACAGGGCCTCGAAACAAAAAAATGATCGCACATTCAAACTGCCAACGTTTATAATCAAATTAAATGTGGCCAGCTCTCATCAACCATGATTGAGCTGTTCATTGTCTTCAGTAAAACATAGACATTAGGACACAGCTCAGAAGAACATGCTGTTCTGGCTTAATTTTGCTGTAGGGAATTTCAGGTTGATCTGTCAAAGTCTGTGCCCTTTATGGGCTTTTTGTGGTTTTTGCTGGTAGATTGCCACAACAATACTGTATAAACACACTGTGTGGCCCAGGGTGTGATTTCAAGATTTTTATTTTATTTTTTTGGTGTGCTTTCAATTTTCATTTATGTCATTAGTTTATCTTTGTTAGTTTTAGTTTTGTCAATGCTTTCTAGTTTCAGTTTGGATTTATTTATTTATTTTATTTTAGTATTTTAGGGCTGCCAGAATTAATGTATTAAATGATATAATTTGAATATGTTTAACAATGTTAAATTTCTTGCAGGGCCATCCAGTTATAGGGCCATTTTGATGTTTAATGAAGGTGGGTTGTAAAGGTTTAATTTTTTTAATACTGTTATAATAGAATAAAAGTCAAATTCATTTTTGGTAATTTTATTTTAATTTAATTATTATTTTTATTTCAGTTCCAGATTCAATACAAGTTAAGCTAAATCGACAGCATTTGTAGCATAATGTTGATTGCCACAAAAAATTATTTCAACTTGTCCCTTGTTTATTTAAAAAATAAATAAAAGAAAGCAAAAATCGTGGTTACAGAAGGCACTTAAAATGGAAGTGAATGTGGCTAGTCCATAAACATTAAAATACACACTGTTTCAAAACAAAACAAAAAGTTACATCCAATAATACAACTTTGTTGACATGATGAGGTAACGTTAGTAAACCCTGTAATCTGGTAAAATGCTGTAACACCCTGATTTTATCACACTTAAATCACGTTAACACGTATAATGTTTGTGTCGTGTGGCTATAAAACAGTGTGTATTTTAATGTTTATGGACTGGCCCCATTCACTTCCATTGT
The DNA here is from genome assembly GCF_019703515.2 of Myxocyprinus asiaticus. Taxonomy (NCBI): domain Eukaryota; kingdom Metazoa; phylum Chordata; class Actinopteri; order Cypriniformes; family Catostomidae; genus Myxocyprinus; species Myxocyprinus asiaticus. The sequence continues at coordinate 20,496,105 of NC_059382.1, read as the reverse complement.
AAGTGTTTATGCCACAAAAGCTGTCAATTGAGATTAACTTGTTTTGAACTTGCAGCATTACTTTAATGAACATTTTTCATTTTTATATTACTTTACTTTTGCCTTAAAGGAACATCTGTCTCATATGTTTATTATGATGTTTATTTGATTTTTAATAAGTTCACAATTACCCCACAGTTATTCAGTAAAGGGTATTCTTGTGTGAGTTTTGTTCCTTCTTCAAGTGAGCAATGTCAAAACTGCCTCATGCAGATCAATCCAATAATCCTTCTTATTGAGTACTGCTTGCACAGTACCTCAGATTTACGTCATGTTGTGACTGAGTAGGCTTGTCCGTATCAAAACTTACAGGGTATTACCATTAGGCTGTAAATATAAAAGGTTATTGCACACGGAAATGATCTGCACTTTTTGTGGAGACACTTGAATCAGATGTAATATCTCTGCCTGTATGATCAATTGTTTTGGCAGAGATTATGTAGGCCTAGAATATATGACGTTAACACATGCTTGATTTACAGAGTGTGAGAATGTAGGAGTGTGTGCATCAAAGTGTAAATTGTACATTGGGAGTCACTACTCGCGTTTGATAAAACCTCATCCAGGTTCGTTGTTGTAGGCGGTTTATAAGTATCATCTATCAGAGCCAGAAAAGAGGTCATATCCTGAAGAATACCACAATAGGCCAAACAGAGGAAGTACAATACATTCTCAAAGTTGGTAGTGAAGTGTGGTGTTTTCCTCCATCAGGTTTTATTATGAAGCAGTCACTTTATCTCTTATGTAGTCACTGTTTTATTCTGATTTTCTGTCATTTAAATGATGACATAATTTTTAATTTTGGGTAAACTAATCCTGTAAGCAAAGGACCTGATCAAATTTGTATTGTCTAAAAAAATTCCCAATTCTAGCTATAATATTTCTCAAGGTGATGCATGTGGTTTAAGCATGGTAGACTAGGCCCAATGGTGCTCAGTAACGTGTCCTCTGTTGAGAATCTTTCAAGGTTAATGGACAGCTTCTACAGCCCGTACACTGAACATGTGTTATATCCCAGATTGCTCTTCAAGTCAGTTGTGCATCAAGGCTGACCCTCTTGCACACTTTGCTTCAATTAGCCACCAAGTGAATCATGGGTCAATCTGCTGCTGTTGCTATGGAAACCTGATGTAAAGATTTGGATTCTCTTGACACAAGCAGAGGGCTCAGCAACATCCATGCTGTTCACAAAGTGAGGAAGGAATTAATTAAAACAAAGTATTCTTAAAATGAAAATGTAAAACTTCTCAAAAGATGGGTCATTTCTTAGGACAAATCTAGGAAAATGAGCATACCACAAGTTTTCTTCTTCATCTTGATTGGATGTGAAAATACATACAGTATTGATACAGAAATTAAATTTTACTCTGAATGCGTTTACATATGCATGATCTTATATAAGCCAATTCTTGATGACAATGGGAGCTGGATCCCGCGGCGGGAATTTAAAACAATTTTTTTTTTTTTTATTCTGTTATTTATTTCTTAAAATGTCATTCTTGAAACTGCAAGGTATAAAGTCACAACTGCGAGATACAAAGTAACAAATGTGAGATATAAAGTCACAAGTGTGAGATATAAAGTCATGATTGTGACATATAAAGTCTGAATTCTGAGATATACAGTACAATATGTTTGAAATTGTAAAAAATAGCCACAATTTCAAGATGTAAGCTCGCAATTGTGAAATAAAGTCAGACTTGCGAGATATAGTCACAATTGGGAAATATAAAATTGGATTTGCAAGATATGAAGTCACAATTGTGAGATATAAAGTCGGATTTGTGAGATATAAAGTTGGATTTGCGTTCCAAGTTTATTTCTTGCAAATCCAACTTTATATCTCACAATTGTAACTTTATAACTCACAACTGCAACTCTAGATCTCGCAAATCTGACTTTATTATCAAATCCAAAAAATAAAGTCACAATTTCGAGATATAACCTCACAACCAGATCTTGAAACTGCAAGATGTAAAGTCACAATTGCGAATTATAAGATCACAGTTGTAAGATATAAAGTCACAATTGTGAGAAACAAAGTCACAATTGCGAGATATAAAGTCACAGTTGCGAGATACGTATGAAGTCACAGTTGTGAGATATGAAGTAACAGTTGCGAGATACGTATGAATTCCCAATTGTGAGATGTGAAGTCGCAGTTGCGAGATATGTATGAAGTCACAGTTGTGAGATATAAAATAACAGTTGCGAGATATAAAGTCACAGTTGCGAGATATGAAGTCACAGTTGCGAGAAATGAAGTCACAGTTGCGAGAAATGAAGTCACAGTTGCGACATATAAAGTCACAGTTGCGAGATATGAAGTCACAGTTACGACATATAAAGTCACAGTTGCGAGATATGAAGTCACAGTTACGACATATAAAGTCACAGTTGCGACATATAAAGTCACAATTGTGAGATATGAAGTCACAGTTGCGAGATATAAAGTCACAGTTGCGAGATATAAAGTCACAGTTGCGAGATATAAAATCACAGTTGCGACATATGAAGTCACAATTGTGAGATATGAATTCATAGTTGTGAAAATACGTATGAAGTCACAGTTTCGAGATACGTATGAAGTCACAGTTGCGAGATATGAAGTCACAGTTGTGAAAATACGTATTAAGTCACAGTTGTGAGATATGAAGTCACAGTTGCGAGATACGCATGAAGTCACAATTGTGAGATATGAAGTCAGTTGCAAGATACTTATGAATTCACAATTGTGAGATATGAAGTCACAGTTGTGAGATATAAAGTCACAGTTGTGAGATATGAAGTCACAGTTGCAAGATACGTATGAAGTCACAGTTATGAGATGTGAAGTCACAGTTGTGAGATATGAAGTCACAGTTGTGAAAATACGTATGAAGTCACAGTTGTGACATATGAAGTCACAGTTGTGAAAATACGTATGAAGTCACAGTTGCGAGATGTGAAGTCACAGTTGCGAGATATGAAGTCACAGTTGTGAAAATACGTATGAAGTCACAGTTGTGAGATATAAAGTCACAGTTGCGAGATACGTATGAAGTCGCAATTGTGAGATATAAAGTCACAGCTGTGAGATAAGTATGAAGTCACAATTGTGAGATATGAAGTCACAGTTGCAAGATACGTATGAAGTTACAGTTGTGAGATATGAAGTCACAGTTGTGAGATATGAAGTCACAGTTGTGAGATATGAAGTCACAGTTTCGAGATACGTATGTAGTCACAGTTGTGAGATGTGAAGTCACAGTTGCGAGATACGTATGAAGTCACAGTTTCGAGATACGTATGAAGTCACAGTTGCGAGATATGAAGTCACAGTTGTGAGATATGAAGTCACAGTTGCGAGATACGTATGAAGTCACAGTTGCGAGATACATATTAAGTCACAATTGTGAGATATGAAGTAACAGTTGCGAGATACGTATAAAGTCCCAATTGTGAGATGTGAAGTCACAGTTGCGAGATACGTATGAAGTCCCAATTGCGAGATATAGTCACAATTGTGAGATATAAAGTCACAGTTGCGAGATATAAAGTCACAAATGCGAGATATGAAGTCACAGTTGCAAGATACGTATGAAGTCACAGTTATGAGATGTGAAGTCACAGTTGTGAGATATGAAGTCACAGTTGTGAAAATATGTATGAAGTCACAGTTGTGAGATATGAAGTCACAGCTGTGAAAATACGTATGAAGTCACAGTTGCGAGATGAAGTCACAGTTGCGAGATACGTATGAAGTTACAGTTGTGAGATATGAAGTCACAGTTGTGAAAATACGTATGAAGTCACAGTTGTGAGATATAAAGTCACAGTTGCGAGATACGTATGAAGTCACAATTGTTAGATATGAATTCACAGTTGCGAGATACGTATGAAGTCACAGTTGTGAGGTATGAAGTCACAGTTGCGAGATACGTATGAAGTCACAGTTGTGAGATATGAAGTCACAGATGTGAGATAGGAAGTCACAGTTTCGAGATACGTATGAAGTCACAGTTGTGAGATGTGAAGTCACAGTTGCGAGATACGTATGAAGTCACAGTTGTGAGATATGAAGTCACAGTTGCGAGATACCTAGGAAGTCACAGTTGTGAGATACGTATGAAGTCACAGTTGTGAGATATGAAGTAACAGTTGCGAAATACGTATGAAGTCCCAATTGTGAGATGTGAAGTCACAGTTGCGAGATACGTATGAAGTCCCAATTGCGAGATATAGTCACAATTGTGAGATATAAAGTCACAGTTGCGAGATACGTATGAAGTCACAGTTGTGAGATATAAAGTCACAATTGCGAGATATAAAGTCACAACTGTGAGATATGAATTCACAGTTGCAAGATACGTATGAAGTCACAGTTATGAGATGTGAAGTCACAGTTGTGAAAATACGTATGAAGTCACAGTTGTGAAAATACGTATGAAGTCACAGTTGCGAGATGTGAATTCACAGTTGCGAAATACGTATGAAGTCCCAATTGTGAGATGTGAAGTCACAGTTGCGAGATACGTATGAAGTCCCAATTGCGAGATATAGTCACAATTGTGAGATATAAAGTCACAGTTGCGAGATACGTATGAAGTCACAGTTGTGAGATATGAAGTCACAGTTGTGAGATATGAAGTCACAATTTCGAGATACGTATGAAGTCACAGTTGTGAGATATGAAGTCACAGTTACGAGATACGTATGAAGTCACAGTTGCGAGATGAGGTATGAAGTCACAGTTGCGAGATGTGAAGTCACAGTTGCGAGATGTGAAGTCACAGTTGCGAGATACGTATGAAGTCACAGTTGTGAGATATAAAGTCACAGCTGAGAGATAAGTATGAAATCACAATTGTGAGATATGAATTCACAGTTGCGAGATACGTATGAAGTCACAGTTGTGAGGTATGAAGTCACAGTTGCGAGATACGTATTAAGTCACAGTTGTGAGATATGAAGTCACAGTTTCGAGATACGTATGAAGTCACAGTTGCGAGATACGTATGAAGTCACAGTTGCGAGATATGAATTCACAGTTTCGAGATACCTATGAAGTCACAGTTGCGAGATACGTATGAAGTCACAGTTGTGAGATACGTATGAAGTCACAGTTGTGAGATATGAATTCACAGTTTCGAGATACGTATGAAGTCACAGTTGCGAGATACGTATGAAGTCACAGTTGCGAGATGAGTTATGAAGTCACAGTTGCGAGATGTGAAGTCACATTTGCGAGATACATATGAAGTCATAGTTGTGAAAATACGTATGAAGTCGCAGTTGTGAGATATAAAGTCACAGCTGAGAGATAAGTATGAAGTCACAATTGTGAGATATGAATTCACAGTTGCGAGATTCGTATGAAGTCACAGTTGTGAGGTATGAAGTCACAGTTATGAGATATGAAGTCACAGTTGCAAGATACGTATGAAGATCCAGTTGTGAGATATGATGTCACAGTTGCGAGATACGTATGAAGTCACTGTTGTAAGATGTGAAGTCACAGTTGTGAAAATACGTATGAAGTCACAGTTGCGAGATGTGAATTCACAGTTGCGAGATATGTGTGAATTCACAGTTGCGAGATACGTATGAAGTCACAGTTGCGAGATATGAATTCACAGTTGCGAGATACGTATGAAGTCACAGTTGCGAGATACATATGAAGTCACAGTTGTGAGATATGAAGTCAGTTGCGAGATACGTATGAAGTCACAGTTGCGAGATGAGGTATGAAGTCACAGTTGTGAGATATGAAGTCAGTTGCGAGATACGTATGAAGTCACAGTTGCGAGATGAGGTATGAAGTCACAGTTGCGAGATGTGAAGTCACAGTTGCGAGATACATATGAAGTCATAGTTGTGAGATATTAAGTCACAGTTGTGAAAATACGTATGAAGTCACAGTTGTGAGATATAAAGTCACAGCTGAGAGATAAGTATGAAGTCACAATTGTGAGATATGAATTCACAGTTGCGAGATTCGTATGAAGTCACAGTTGTGAGGTATGAAGTCACAGTTGTGAGATATGAAGTCACAGTTGCAAGATACGTATGAAGATCCAGTTGTGAGATATGATGTCACAGTTGCGAGATACGTATGAAGTCACAGTTGTGAGATATGAAGTCACAGTTGTGAGATATGAAGTCACAGTTTCGAGATACAAATGAAGTCACAGTTGTGAGATGTGAAGTCACAGTTGCGAGATACGTATGAAGTCACAGTTTCGAGATACGTATGAAGTCACAGTTGTGAGATATGAAGTAACAGTTGTGAGATATGAAGTCACAGTTGCGAGATACGTATGAAGTCACAGTTGTGAGATACGTATGAAGTCACAGTTGCAAGATACGTATGAAGTCACAGTTGCGAGATATAAAGTCACAATTGCGAGATATGAAGTCACAATTGTGAGATATGAAGTCACAGTTGTGAGATACTTATGAAGTCACAGTTGTGAGATATGAAGTCACAGTTGCGAGATATAAAGTCAAAGTTGCGAGATATAAAGTCACAGTTGCGAGATATGAAGTCACAGTTGTGAGATATAAAGTCACAGTTGTGTGATATGAATTCACAGTTGCAAGATACGTATGAAGTCACAGTTATGAGATGTGAAGTCACAGTTTTGAGATATGAAGTCACAGTTGTGAAAATACGTATGAAGTCACAGTTGCGAGATGTGAAGTCACAGTTGCGAGATACGTATGAAGTTACAGTTGTGAGATATGAAGTCACAGTTGTGAAAATACGTATGAAGTCACAGCTGTGAGATATAAAGTCACAGCTGTGAGATAAGTATGAAGTCACAATTTTGAGATATGAATTCACAGTTGCGAGATACGTATGAAGTCACAGTTGTGAGTTTATGAAGTCACAGTTGTGAGATATGAAGTCACAGTTGCAAGATACGTATGAAGTTACAGTTGTGAGATATGAAGTCACAGTTGCGAGATACGTATGAAGTCACAGTTGTTAGATATGAAGTCACAGTTGTGAGATATGAAGTCACAGTTTCGAGATACATACGAAGTCACAGTTGTGAGATATGAAGTCACAGTTGCAAGATACGTATGAAGTTACAGTTGTGAGATATGAAGTCACAGTTGCGAGATACGTATGAAGTTACAGTTGTGAGATATGAAGTCACAGTTGCGAGATACGTATGAAGTCACAGTTGTTAGATATGAAGTCACAGTTGTGAGATATGAAGTCACAGTTGTGAGATATGAAGTCACAGTTTCGAGATACATACGAAGTCACAGTTGTGAGATGTGAAGTCACAGTTGCTAGATACGTATGAAGTCACAGTTTCGAGATACGTATGTAGTTACAGTTGTGAGATACGTATGAAGTCACAGTTGCGAGATACGTATGGAGTCACAGTTGCGAGATACGTAGGAAGTCACAGTTGTGAGATATGAAGTAACAGTTGCGAGATACGTATGAAGTCCCAATTGTGAGATGTGAAGTCACAGTTGCGAGATACGTATGAAGTCCCAATTGCGAGATATAGTCACAATTGTGAGATATAAAGTCACAGTTGCGAGGTACGTATGAAGTCACAGTTGTGAGATATAAAGTCACAATTGCGAGATATAAAGTCACAACTGTGAGATATGAATTCACAGTTGCAAGATACGTATGTAGTCACAGTTATGAGATGTGAAGTCACAGTTGTGAAAATACGTATGAAGTCACAGTTGTGAGATGTGAAGTCACAGTTGTGAAAATACGTATGAAGTCACAGTTGTGAGATGTGAATTCACAGATGCGAGATACGTATGAAGTCACAGTTGCGAGATGTGAATTCTCAGTTGCGAGATACGTATGAAGTCACAATTGCGAGATATGAAGTCACAGTTGCGAGATATGAAGTCACAGTTGTGAGATATGAAGACACAGTTGCGAGATACGTATGAAGTCACAGTTGCGAGATACGTATGAAGTCACAGTTGTGAGATATGAAGTAACAGTTGCGAGATACATATGAAGTCCCAATTGTGAGATGTGAAGTCACAGTTGCGAGATACGTATGAAGTCCCAATTGCGAGATATAGTCACAATTGTGAGATATAAAGTCACAATTGCGAGATATAAAGTCACAACTGTGAGATATGAATTCACAGTTGAAGATACGTATGAAGTCACAGTTATGAGATGTGAAGTCACAGTTGTGAAAATACGTATGAAGTCACAGTTGTGAGATGTGAAGTCACAGTTGTGAAAATACGTATGAAGTCACAGTTGTGAGATGTGAATTCACAGATGCGAGATACGTATGAAGTCACTGTTGTGAGATGTGAAGTCACAGATGCGAGATACGTATGAAGTCACTGTTGTGAGATGTGAAGTCACATTTGCGAGATACGTATGAAGTCACAGTTGTAAGATGTGAAGTCACAGTTGTGAAAATACGTATGAAGTCACAGTTGCGAGATGTGAAATAACAGTTGCGAGATACGTGTGAATTCACAGTTGCGAGATACGTATGAAGTCACAATTGCGAGATATGAATTCACAGTTTCGAGATACGTATGAAGTCACAGTTGCGAGATATGAATTCACAGTTGCGAGATACGTATGAAGTCACAGTTGTGAGATATGAAGTCACAGTTGCAAGATACGTATGAAGTCACTGTTGTGAGATATGAAGTCACAGTTTCGAGATACGTATGAAGTCACAGTTGCGAGATACGTATGAAGTCACAGTTGCGAGATGAGGTATGAAGTCACAGTTGCGAGATGTAAAGTCACATTTGCGAGATACATATGAAGTCACAGTTGTGAGATATTAAGTCACAGTTGCGAGATATAAAGTCACAACTGTGAGATATGAATTCACAGTTGCAAGATACGTATGTAGTCACAGTTATGAGATGTGAAGTCACAGTTGTGAGATGTGAAGTCACAGTTGTGAAAATACGTATGAAGTCACAGTTGTGAGATGTGAATTCACAGTTAAGAGATACGTATGAAGTCACAGTTGCGAGATGTGAATTTACAGTTGCGAGATACGTATGAAGTCACAATTGCGAGATATGAAGTCACAGTTGCGAGATATGAAGTCACAATTGTGAGATATGAAGTCACAGTTGCGAGATACGTATGAAGTCACAGTTGCGAGATACGTATGAAGTCACAGTTGTGAGATATGAAGTAACAGTTGCGAGATACGTATGAAGTCCCAATTGTGAGATGTGAAGTCACAGTTGCGAGATACGTATGAAGTCCCAATTGTGAGATGTGAAGTCACAGTTGCGAGATACGTATGAAGTCCCAATTGCGAGATATAGTCACAATTGTGAGATATAAAGTCACAGTTGTGAGATATAAAGTCACAGTTGTGAGATATGAATTCACAGTTGCAAGATACGTATGAAGTCACAGTTATGAGATGTGAAGTCACAGTTGTGAAAATACGTATGAAGTCACAGTTGTGAGATGTGAAGTCACAGTTGTGAAAATACGTATGAAGTCACAGTTGTGAGATGTGAATTCACAGATGCGAGATACGTATGAAGTCACTGTTGTGAGATGTGAAGTCACAGATGCGAGATACGTATGAAGTCACTGTTGTGAGATGTGAAGTCACAGTTGCGAGATACGTATGAAGTCACAGTTGTAAGATGTGAAGTCACTGTTGTGAAAATACGTATGAAGTCACAGTTGCGAGATGTGAATTCACAGTTGCGAGATACGTGTGAATTCACAGTTGCGAGATACGTTTGAAGTCACAATTGCGAGATATGAATTCACAGTTTCGAGATACGTATGAAGTCACAGTTGCGAGATACGTATGAAGTCACAGTTGTGAGATATGAAGTCACAGTTGCAAGATACGTATGAAGTCACTGTTGTGAGATATGAAGTCACAGTTTCGAGATACGTATGAAGTTACAGTTGCGAGATACGTATGAAGTCACAGTTGCGAGATGAGTTATGAAGTCACAGTTGCGAGATGTGAAGTCACAGTTGCGAGATACATATGAAGTCATAGTTGTGAGATATTAAGTCACAGTTTTGAAAATACGTATGAAGTCACAGTTGTGAGATATAAAGTCACAGCTGAGAGATAAGTATGAAGTCACAATTGTGAGATATGAATTCACAGTTGCGAGATTCGTATGAAGTCACAGTTGTGAGGTATGAAGTCACAGTTATGAGATATGAAGTCACAGTTGCAAGATACGTATGAAGATCCAGTTGTGAGATATGATGTCACAGTTGCGAGATACGTATGAAGTCACAGTTGTGAGATATGAAGTCACAGTTGTGAGATATAAAGTCACAGTTGTGAGATATGAAGTCACAGTTGCGAGATACGTATGAAGTCACAGTTTCGAGATACGTATGAAGTCACAGTTGTGAGATATGAAGTAACAGTTGTGAGATATGAAGTCACAGTTGCGAGATATGAAGTCACAATTGTGAGATATAAAGTCAAAGTTGCGAGATATAAAGTCACAGTTGCGAGATATGAAGTCACAGTTGTGAGATGTGAAGTCACAGTTGTGAGATATAAAGTCACAGTTGTGAGATATGAATTCACAGTTGCAAGATACGTATGAAGTCACAGTTATGAGATGTGAAGTCACAGTTGTGAGATATGAAGTCACAGTTGTGAAAATACGTATGAAGTCACAGTTGTGAGATATGAAGTCACAGTTGTGAAAATACGTATGAAGTCACAGTTGCGAGATGTGAAGTCACAGTTGTGAAAATACGTATGAAGTCACAGTTGCGAGATGTGAAGTCACAGTTGCGAGATACGTATGAAGTTACAGTTGTGAGATATGAAGTCACAGTTGTGAAAATACGTATGAAGTCACAGTTGTGAGATATAAAGTCACTGCTGTGAGATAAGTATGAAGTCACAATTGTGAGATATGAATTCACAGTTGCGAGATACTTATGAAGTCACAGTTGTGAGGTATGAAGTCACAGTTGTGAGATATGAAGTCACAGTTGCAAGATACGTATGAAGTTACAGTTGTGAGATATGAAGTCACAGTTGCGAGATACGTATGAAGTCACAGTTGTTAGATATGAAGTCACAGTTGTGAGATATGAAGTCACAGTTTCGAGATACGTACGAAGTCACAGTTGTGAGATGTGAAGTCACAGTTGCGAGATACGTATGAAGTCACAGTTTCGAGATACGTATGTAGTCACAGTTGCGAGATATGAAGTCACAGTTGTGAGATACGTATGAAGTCACAGTTGCGAGATACGTATGGACTCACAGTTGCGAGATACGTATGAAGTCACAGTTGTGAGATATGAAGTAACAGTTGCGAGATACGTATGAAGTCCCAATTGTGAGATGTGAAGTCACAGTTGTGAGATACGTATGAAGTCCCAATTGCGAGATATAGTCACAATTGTGAGATATAAAGTCACAGTTGCGAGATACGTATGAAGTCACAGTTGTGAGATATGAAGTCACAGTTGCAAGATACGTATGAAGTTACAGTTGTGAGATATGAAGTCACAGTTGTGAGATACGTATGAAGTCACAGTTGTTAGATATGAAGTCACAGTTGTGAGGTATGAAGTCACAGTTGCGAGATACGTATGAAGTCACAGTTGTGAGATATGAAGTCACAGATGTGAGATATGAAGTCACAGTTTCGAGATACGTATGTAGTCACAGTTGTGAGATATGAAGTCACAGTTGTGAGATATAAAGTCACAGTTGTGTGATATGAATTCACAGTTGCAAGATACGTATGATGTCACAGTTATGAGATGTGAAGTCACAGTTTTGAGATATGAAGTCACAGTTGTGAAAATACGTATGAAGTCACAGTTGTGAGATGTGAAGTCACAGTTGCGAGATACGTATGAAGTTACAGTTGTGAGATATGAAGTCACAGTTGTGAAAATACGTATGAAGTCACAGTTGTGAGATATAAAGTCACAGCTGTGAGATAAGTATGAAGTCACAATTGTGAGATATTAATTCACAGTTTCGAGATACGTATGAAGTCACAGTTGTGAGGTATGAAGTCACAGTTGTGAGATATGAAGTCACAGTTGCAAGATACGTATGAAGTTACAGTTGTGAGATATGAAGTCACAGTTGCGAGATACGTATGAAGTCACAGTTGTTAGATATGAAGTCACAGTTGTGAGATATGAAGTCACAGTTTCGAGATACATACGAAGTCACAGTTGTGAGATGTGAAGTCACAGTTGCTAGATACGTATGAAGTCACAGTTTCGAGATACGTATGTAGTTACAGTTGTGAGATACGTATGAAGTCACAGTTTCGAGATACGTATGTAGTCACAGTTGCGAGATATGAAGTCACAGTTGTGAGATACGTATGAAGTCACAGTTGCGAGATACGTATGGAGTCACAGTTGCGAGATATGAAGTAACAGTTGCGAGATACGTATGAAGTCCCAATTGTGAGATGTGAAGTCACAGTTGCGAGATACGTATGAAGTCCCAATTGCGAGATATAGTCACAATTGTGAGATATAAAGTCACAATTGCGAGATATAAAGTCACAACTGTGAGATATGAATTCACAGTTGCAAGATACGTATGAAGTCACAGTTATGAGATGTGAAGTCACAGTTGTGAAAATACGTATGAAGTCACAGTTGTGAGATGTGAATTCACAGATGCGAGGTACGTATGAAGTCACTGTTGTGAGATGTGAAGTCACAGATGCGAGATACGTATGAAGTCACTGTTGTGAGATGTGAAGTCACATTTGCGAGATACGTATGAAGTCACAGTTGTAAGATGTGAAGTCACAGTTGTGAAAATACGTATGAAGTCACAGTTGCGAGATGTGAAATAACAGTTGCGAGATACGTGTGAATTCACAGTTGCGAGATACGTATGAAGTCACAGTTGTGAGATATGAAGTCACAGTTGCAAGATACGTATGAAGTCACTGTTGTGAGATATGAAGTCACAGTTTCGAGATACGTATGTAGTTACAGTTGTGAGATACGTATGAAGTCACAGTTTCGAGATACGTATGTAGTCACAGTTGCGAGATATGAAGTCACAGTTGTGAGATACGTATGAAGTCACAGTTGCGAGATACGTATGAAGTCACAGTTGTGAGATATGAAGTAACAGTTGCGAGATACATATGAAGTCCCAATTGTGAGATGTGAAGTCACAGTTGCGAGATACGTATGAAGTCCCAATTGCGAGATATAGTCACAATTGTGAGATATAAAGTCACAATTGCGAGATATAAAGTCACAACTGTGAGATATGAATTCACAGTTGCAAGATACGTATGTAGTCACAGTTGTGAGATGTGAAGTCACAGTTGTGAAAATACGTATGAAGTCACAGTTGTGAGATGTGAATTCACAGATGCGAGGTACGTATGAAGTCACTGTTGTGAGATGTGAAGTCACAGATGCGAGATACGTATGAAGTCACTGTTGTGAGATGTGAAGTCACATTTGCGAGATACGTATGAAGTCACAGTTGTAAGATGTGAAGTCACAGTTGTGAAAATACGTATGAAGTCACAGTTGCGAGATGTGAAATAACAGTTGCGAGATACGTGTGAATTCACAGTTGCGAGATACGTATGAAGTCACAATTGCGAGATATGAATTCACAGTTTCGAGATACGTATGAAGTCACAGTTGCGAGATATGAATTCACAGTTGCGAGATACGTATGAAGTCACAGTTGCGAGATACGTATGAAGTCACAGTTGTGAGATATGAAGTCACAGTTGCAAGATACGTATGAAGTCACTGTTGTGAGATATGAAGTCACAGTTTCGAGATACGTATGAAGTCACAGTTGCGAGATACGTATGAAGTCACAGTTGCGAGATGAGGTATGAAGTCACAGTTGCGAGATGTAAAGTCACAGTTGCGAGATACATATGAAGTCATAGTTGTGAGATATTAAGTCACAGTTGCGAGATACGTATGAAGTCACAGTTGTGAGATATAAAGTCACAATTGCTAGATATAAAGTCACAACTGTGAGATATGAATTCACAGTTGCAAGATACGTATGTAGTCACAGTTATGAGATGTGAAGTCACAGTTGTGAGATGTGAAGTCACAGTTGTGAAAATACGTATGAAGTCACAGTTGTGAGATGTGAATTCAAAGTTAAGAGATACGTATGAAGTCACAGTTGCGAGATGTGAATTCACAGTTGCGAGATACGTATGAAGTCACAATTGCGAGATATGAAGTCACAGTTGCGAGATATGAAGTCACAGTTGTGAGATATGAAGTCACAGTTGCGAGATACGTATGAAGTCACAGTTGCGAGATACGTATGAAGTCACAGTTGTGAGATATGAAGTAACAGTTGCGAGATACGTATGAAGTCCCAATTGTGAGATGTGAAGTCACAGTTGCGAGATACGTATGAAGTCCCAATTGCGAGATATAGTCACAATTGTGAGATATAAAGTCACAGTTGTGAGATATAAAGTCACAGTTGTGAGATATGAATTCACAGTTGCAAGATACGTATGAAGTCACAGTTATGAGATGTGAAGTCACAGTTGTGAAAATACGTATGAAGTCACAGTTGTGAGATGTGAAGTCACAGTTGTGAAAATACGTATGAAGTCACAGTTGTGAGATGTGAATTCACAGATGCGAGATACGTATGAAGTCACTGTTGTGAGATGTGAAGTCACAGATGCGAGATACGTATGAAGTCACTGTTGTGAGATGTGAAGTCACAGTTGCGAGATACGTATGAAGTCACAGTTGTAAGATGTGAAGTCACAGTTGTTAAAATACGTATGAAGTCACAGTTGCGAGATGTGAATTCACAGTTGCGAGATACGTGTGAATTCACAGTTGCGAGATACGTTTGAAGTCACAATTGCGAGATATGAATTCACAGTTTCGAGATACGTATGAAGTCACAGTTGCGAGATACGTATGAAGTCACAGTTGTGAGATATGAAGTCACAGATGCAAGATACGTATGAAGTCACTGTTGTGGGATATGAAGTCACAGTTTCGAGATACGTATGAAGTCACAGTTGCGAGATACGTATGAAGTCACAGTTGCGAGATGAGTTATGAATTCACAGTTGCGAGATGTGAAGTCACAGTTGCGAGATACATATGAAGTCATAGTTGTGAGATATTAAGTCACAGTTGTGAAAATACGTATGAAGTCACAGTTGTGAGATATAAAGTCACAGCTGAGAGATAAGTATGAAGTCACAATTGTGAGATATGAATTCACAGTTGCGAGATTCGTATGAAGTCACAGTTGTGAGGTATGAAGTCACAGTTATGAGATATGAAGTCACAGTTGCAAGATACGTATGAAGATCCAGTTGTGAGATATGATGTCACAGTTGCGAGATATGTATGAAGTCACAGTTGTGAGATATGAAGTCACAGTTGTGAGGTGTGAAGTCACAGTTGCGAGATACGTATGAAGTCACAGTTTCGAGATACGTATGAAGTCACAGTTGTGAGATATGAAGTAACAGTTGTGAGATATGAAGTCACAGTTGCGAGATACGTATGAAGTCACAGTTGTGAGATACGTATGAAGTCACAGTTGCAAGATACGTGTGAAGTCACAGTTGCGAGATATAAAGTCACAATTGCGAGATATGAAGTCACAATTGTGAGATATGAAGTCACAGTTGTGAGATATGAAGTCACAGTTGCGAGATACTTATGAAGTCACAGTTGTGAGATATGAAGTCACAGTTGTGAGATATGAAGTCACAGTTGCGAGATATATAGTCACAGTTGCGAGATATGAAGTCACAATTGTGAGATATAAAGTCAAAGTTGCGAGATATAAAGTCACAGTTGCGAGATATGAAGTCACAGTTGTGAGATATGAATTCACAGTTGCAAGATACGTATGAAGTCACAGTTATGAGATGTGAAGTCACAGTTGTGAGATATGAAGTCACAGTTGTGAAAATACGTATGAAGTCACAGTTGTGAGATATGAAGTCACAGTTGTGAAAATACGTATGAAGTCACAGTTGCGAGATGTGAAGTCACAGTTGCGAGATACGTATGAAGTTACAGTTGTGAGATATGAAGTCACAGTTGTGAAAATACGTATGAAGTCACAGTTGTGAGATATAAAGTCACTGCTGTGAGAAGTATGAAGTCACAATTGTGAGATATGAATTCACAGTTGCGAGATACTTATGAAGTCACAGTTGTGAGGTATGAAGTCACAGTTGTGAGATATGAAGTCACAGTTGCAAGATACGTATGAAGTTACAGTTGTGAGATATGAAGTCACAGTTGCGAGATACGTATGAAGTCACAGTTGTTAGATATGAAGTCACAGTTGTGAGATATGAAGTCACAGTTTCGAGATACGTACGAAGTCACAGTTGTAAGATGTGAAGTCACAGTTGCGAGATACGTATGAAGTCACAGTTTCGAGATACGTATGTAGTCACAGTTGCGAGATATGAAGTCACAGTTGTGAGATACGTATGAAGTCACAGTTGCGAGATACGTATGGAGTCACAGTTGCGAGATACGTATGAAGTCACAGTTGTGAGATATGAAGTAACAGTTGCGAGATACGTATGAAGTCCCAATTGTGAGATGTGAAGTCACAGTTGTGAGATACGTATGAAGTCCCAATTGCGAGATATAGTCACAATTGTGAGATATAAAGTCACAGTTGCGAGATACGTATGAAGTCACAGTTGTGAGATATGAAGTCACAGTTGCAAGATACGTATGAAGTCACTGTTGTGAGATGTGAAGTCACAGATGCGAGATACGTATGAAGTCACTGTTGTGAGATGTGAAGTCACATTTGCGAGATACGTATGAAGTCACAGTTGTAAGATGTGAAGTCACAGTTGTGAAAATACGTATGAAGTCACAGTTGCGAGATGTGAAATAACAGTTGCGAGATACGTGTGAATTCACAGTTGCGAGATACGTATGAAGTCACAATTGCGAGATATGAATTCACAGTTTCGAGATACGTATGAAGTCACAGTTGCGAGATATGAATTCACAGTTGCGAGATACGTATGAAGTCACAGTTGCGAGATACGTATGAAGTCACAGTTGTGAGATATGAAGTCACAGTTGCAAGATACGTATGAAGTCACTGTTGTGAGATATGAAGTCACAGTTTCGAGATACGTATGAAGTCACAGTTGCGAGATACGTATGATGTCACAGTTGCGAGATGAGGTATGAAGTCACAGTTGCGAGATGTAAAGTCACAGTTGCGAGATACATATGAAGTCATAGTTGTGAGATATTAAGTCACAGTTGCGAGATACGTATGAAGTCACAGTTGTGAGATATAAAGTCACAATTGCTAGATATAAAGTCACAACTGTGAGATATGAATTCACAGTTGCAAGATACGTATGTAGTCACAGTTATGAGATGTGAAGTCACAGTTGTGAGATGTGAAGTCACAGTTGTGAAAATACGTATGAAGTCACAGTTGTGAGATGTGAAGTCACAGTTTCGAGATACGTACGAAGTCACAGTTGTAAGATGTGAAGTCACAGTTGCGAGATACGTATGAAGTCACAGTTTCGAGATACGTATGTAGTCACAGTTGCGAGATATGAAGTCACAGTTGTGAGATACGTATGAAGTCACAGTTGCGAGATACGTATGGAGTCACAGTTGCGAGATACGTATGAAGTCACAGTTGTGAGATATGAAGTAACAGTTGCGAGATACGTATGAAGTCCCAATTGTGAGATGTGAAGTCACAGTTGTGAGATACGTATGAAGTCCCAATTGCGAGATATAGTCACAATTGTGAGATATAAAGTCACAGTTGCGAGATACGTATGAAGTCACAGTTGTGAGATATGAAGTCACAGTTGCAAGATACGTATGAAGTCACTGTTGTGAGATGTGAAGTCACAGATGCGAGATACGTATGAAGTCACTGTTGTGAGATGTGAAGTCACATTTGCGAGATACGTATGAAGTCACAGTTGTAAGATGTGAAGTCACAGTTGTGAAAATACGTATGAAGTCACAGTTGCGAGATGTGAAATAACAGTTGCGAGATACGTGTGAATTCACAGTTGCGAGATACGTATGAAGTCACAATTGCGAGATATGAATTCACAGTTTCGAGATACGTATGAAGTCACAGTTGCGAGATATGAATTCACAGTTGCGAGATACGTATGAAGTCACAGTTGTGAGATATGAAGTCACAGTTGCAAGATACGTATGAAGTCACTGTTGTGAGATATGAAGTCACAGTTTCGAGATACGTATGAAGTCACAGTTGCGAGATACGTATGAAGTCACAGTTGCGAGATGAGGTATGAAGTCACAGTTGCGAGATGTAAAGTCACAGTTGCGAGATACATATGAAGTCATAGTTGTGAGATATTAAGTCACAGTTGCGAGATACGTATGAAGTCACAGTTGTGAGATATAAAGTCACAATTGCGAGATATAAAGTCACAACTGTGAGATATGAATTCACAGTTGCAAGATACGTATGTAGTCACAGTTATGAGATGTGAAGTCACAGTTGTGAGATGTGAAGTCACAGTTGTGAAAATACGTATGAAGTCACAGTTGTGAGATGTGAATTCACAGTTAAGAGATACGTATGAAGTCACAGTTGCGAGATGTGAATTCACAGTTGCGAGATACGTATGAAGTCACAATTGCGAGATATGAAGTCACAGTTGCGAGATATGAAGTCACAGTTGTGAGATATGAAGTCACAGTTGCGAGATACGTATGAAGTCACAGTTGCGAGATACGTATGAAGTCACAGTTGTGAGATATGAAGTAACAGTTGCGAGATACGTATGAAGTCCCAATTTTGAGATGTGAAGTCACAGTTGCGAGATACGTATGAAGTCCCAATTGCGAGATATAGTCACAATTGTGAGATATAAAGTCACAGTTGTGAGATATAAAGTCACAGTTGTGAGATATGAATTCACAGTTGCAAGATACGTATGAAGTCACAGTTATGAGATGTGAAGTCACAGTTGTGAAAATACGTATGAAGTCACAGTTGTGAGATGTGAAGTCACAGTTGTGAAAATACGTATGAAGTCACAGTTGTGAGATGTGAATTCACAGATGCGAGATACGTATGAAGTCACTGTTGTGAGATGTGAAGTCACAGATGCGAGATACGTATGAAGTCACTGTTGTGAGATGTGAAGTCACAGTTGCGAGATACGTATGAAGTCACAGTTGTAAGATGTGAAGTCACAGTTGTTAAAATACGTATGAAGTCACAGTTGCGAGATGTGAATTCACAGTTGCGAGATACGTGTGAATTCACAGTTGCGAGATACGTTTGAAGTCACAATTGCGAGATATGAATTCACAGTTTCGAGATACGTATGAAGTCACAGTTGCGAGATACGTATGAAGTCACAGTTGTGAGATATGATTTCACAGTTGCAAGATACGTATGAAGTCACTGTTGTGGGATATGAAGTCACAGTTTCGAGATACGTATGAAGTCACAGTTGCGAGATACGTATGAAGTCACAGTTGCGAGATGAGTTATGAATTCACAGTTGCGAGATGTGAAGTCACAGTTGCGAGATACATATGAAGTCATAGTTGTGAGATATTAAGTCACAGTTGTGAAAATACGTATGAAGTCACAGTTGTGAGATATAAAGTCACAGCTGAGAGATAAGTATGAAGTCACAATTGTGAGATATGAATTCACAGTTGCGAGATTCGTATGAAGTCACAGTTGTGAGGTATGAAGTCACAGTTATGAGATATGAAGTCACAGTTGCAAGATACGTATGAAGATCCAGTTGTGAGATATGATGTCACAGTTGCGAGATATGTATGAAGTCACAGTTGTGAGATATGAAGTTACAGTTGTGAGATGTGAAGTCACAGTTGCGAGATACGTATGAAGTCACAGTTTCGAGATACGTATGAAGTCACAGTTGTGAGATATGAAGTAACAGTTGTGAGATATGAAGTCACAGTTGCGAGATACGTATGAAGTCACAGTTGTGAGATACGTATGAAGTCACAGTTGCAAGATACGTATGAAGTCACAGTTGCGAGATATAAAGTCACAATTGCGAGATATGAAGTCACAATTGTGAGATATGAAGTCACAGTTGTGAGATATGAAGTCACAGTTGCGAGATACTTATGAAGTCACAGTTGTGAGATATGAAGTCACAGTTGCGAGATATAAAGTCACAGTTGCGAGATATGAAGTCACAATTGTGAGATATAAAGTCAAAGTTGCGAGATATAAAGTCACAGTTGCGAGATATGAAGTCACAGTTGTGAGATGTGAAGTCACAGTTGTGAGATATAAAGTCACAGTTGTGAGATATGAATTCACAGTTGCAAGATACGTATGAAGTCACAGTTATGAGATGTGAAGTCACAGTTGTGAGATATGAAGTCACAGTTGTGAAAATACGTATGAAGTCACAGTTGTGAGATATGAAGTCACAGTTGTGAAAATACGTATGAAGTCACAGTTGCGAGATGTGAAGTCACAGTTGCGAGATACGTATGAAGTTACAGTTGTGAGATATGAAGTCACAGTTGTGAAAATACGTATGAAGTCACAGTTGTGAGATATAAAGTCACTGCTGTGAGAAGTATGAAATCACAATTGTGAGATATGAATTCACAGTTGCGAGATACTTATGAAGTCACAGTTGTGAGGTATGAAGTCACAGTTGTGAGATATGAAGTCACAGTTGCAAGATACGTATGAAGTTACAGTTGTGAGATATGAAGTCACAGTTGCGAGATACGTATGAAGTCACAGTTGTTAGATATGAAGTCACAGTTGTGAGATATGAAGTCACAGTTTCGAGATACGTACGAAGTCACAGTTGTAAGATGTGAAGTCACAGTTGCGAGATACGTATGAAGTCACAGTTTCGAGATACGTATGTAGTCACAGTTGCGAGATATGAAGTCACAGTTGTGAGATACGTATGAAGTCACAGTTGCGAGATACGTATGGAGTCACAGTTGCGAGATACGTATGAAGTCACAGTTGTGAGATATGAAGTAACAGTTGCGAGATACGTATGAAGTCCCAATTGTGAGATGTGAAGTCACAGTTGTGAGATACGTATGAAGTCCCAATTGCGAGATATAGTCACAATTGTGAGATATAAAGTCACAGTTGCGAGATACGTATGAAGTCACAGTTGTGAGATATGAAGTCACAGTTGCAAGATACGTATGAAGTTATAGTTGTGAGATATGAAGTCACAGTTGCGAGATACGTATGAAGTCACAGTTGTTAGATATGAAGTCACAGTTGTGAGATATGAAGTCACAGTTTCGAGATACGTACGAAGTCACAGTTGTGAGGTATGAAGTCACAGTTGCGAGATACGTATGAAGTCACAGTTGTGAGATATGAAGTCACAGATGTGAGATATGAAGTCACAGTTTCGAGATACGTATGTAGTCACAGTTGCGAGATATGAAGTCACAGTTGTGAGATACGTATGAAGTCACAGTTGTGAGATACGTATGGAGTCACAGTTGCGAGATACGTATGAAGTCACAGTTGTGAGGTATGAAGTCACAGTTGCGAGATACGTATGAAGTCACAGTTGTGAGATATGAAGTCACAGATGTGAGATATGAAGTCACAGTTTCGAGATACGTATGTAGTCACAGTTGCGAGTTATGAAGTCACAGTTGTGAGATACGTATGAAGTCACAGTTGTGAGATACGTATGAAGTCCCAATTGCGAGATATAGTCACAATTGTGAGATATAAAGTCACAGTTGCGAGATACGTATGAAGTCACAGTTGTGAGATATAAAGTCACAATTGCGAGATATAAAGTCACAACTGTGAGATATGAATTCACAGTTGCAAGATACGCATGAAGTCACAGTTGTGAGATGTGAATTCACAGTTAAGAGATACGTATGAAGTCACAGTTGTGAGATATGAAGTCACAGTTGTGAGATACGTATGAAGTCACAGTTGTGAGATGTGAAGTCACAGTTGCGAGATATGTATGAAGTCACAGTTGTAAGATGTGAAGTCACAGTTGTGAAAATACGTATGAAGTCACAGTTGCGAGATGTGAATTCACAGTTGTGAGATACGTGTGAATTCTCAGTTGCGAGATACGTATGAAGTCACAATTGCGAGATATGAATTCACAGTTTCGAGATACGTATGAAGTCACAGTTGCGAGATATGAATTCACAGTTGTGAAAATACGTATGAAGTCACAGTTTTGAGATGTGATGTCACAGTTGCGAGATACGTATGAAGTCACAGTTGTGAGATGTGAAGTCACAGTTGTGAAAATACATATGAAGTCACAGTTGTGAGATGTGAAGTCACAGTTGCAAGATACGTATGAAGTCACAGTTGTGAAAATACGTATGAAGTCACAGTTGTGAGATATAAAGTCACATTTGCTAGATACGTATGAAGTCGCAGTTGTGAGATATAAAGTCACAGTTATGAGATACGTATGAAGTCACAATTGTGAGATATGAATTCACAGTTGCGAGATACGTATGAAGTCACAGTTGTGAGGTATGAAGTCACAGTTGTGAGATATGAAGTCACAGTTGCGAGATACGTATGAAGTCACAGTTGTGAGATATAAAGTCACAGTTTCGAGATACGTATGAAGTCACAGTTGTGAGGTATGAAGTCACAGTTGCGAGATACGTATGAAGTCACAGTTGTGAGATATGAAGTCACAGATGTGAGATATGAAGTCACAGTTTCGAGATACGTATGTAGTCACAGTTGCGAGATATGAAGTCACAGTTGTGAGATACGTATGAAGTCCCAATTGCGAGATATAGTCACAATTGTGAGATATAAAGTCACAGTTGCGAGATACGTATGAAGTCACAGTTGTGAGATATGAAGTCACAGTTGCAAGATACGTATGAAGTTACAGTTGTGAGATATGAAGTCACAGTTGCGAGATACGTATGAAGTCACAGTTGTTAGATATGAAGTCACAGTTGTGAGATATGAAGTCACAGTTTCGAGATACGTACGAAGTCACAGTTGTGAGGTATGAAGTCACAGTTGCGAGATACGTATGAAGTCACAGTTGTGAGATATGAAGTCACAGATGTGAGATATGAAGTCACAGTTTCGAGATACGTATGTAGTCACAGTTGCGAGATATGAAGTCACAGTTGTGAGATACGTATGAAGTCACAGTTGCGAGATACGTATGGAGTCACAGTTGCGAGTTACGTATGAAGTCACAGTTGTGAGGTATGAAGTCACAGTTGCGAGATACGTATGAAGTCACAGTTGTGAGATATGAAGTCACAGATGTGAGATATGAAGTCACAGTTTCGAGATACGTATGTAGTCACAGTTGCGAGATATGAAGTCACAGTTGTGAGATACGTATGAAGTCACAGTTGTGAGATACGTATGAAGTCCCAATTGCGAGATATAGTCACAATTGTGAGATATAAAGTCACAGTTGCGAGATACGTATGAAGTCACAGTTGTGAGATATAAAGTCACAATTGCGAGATATAAAGTCACAACTGTGAGATATGAATTCACAGTTGCAAGATACGCATGAAGTCACAGTTATGAGATGTGAAGTCACAGTTGTGAAAATACGTATGAAGTCACAGTTGTGAGATGTGAAGTCACAGTTGTGAAAATACGTATGAAGTCACAGTTGTGAGATGTGAATTCACAGTTAAGAGATACGTATGAAGTCACAGTTGTGAGATATGAAGTCACAGTTGCGAGATACGTATGAAGTCACAGTTGTGAGATGTGAAGTCACAGTTGCGAGATATGTATGAAGTCACAGTTGTAAGATGTGAAGTCACAGTTGTGAAAATACGTATGAAGTCACAGTTGCGAGATGTGAATTCACAGTTGTGAGATACGTGTGAATTCTCAGTTGCGAGATACGTATGAAGTCACAATTGCGAGATATGAATTCACAGTTTCGAGATACGTATGAAGTCACAGTTGCGAGATATGAATTCACAGTTGTGAAAATACGTATGAAGTCACAGTTTTGAGATGTGAAGTCACAGTTGCGAGATACGTATGAAGTCACAGTTGTGAGATGTGAAGTCACAGTTGTGAAAATACATATGAAGTCACAGTTGTGAGATGTGAAGTCACAGTTGCAAGATACGTATGAAGTCACAGTTGTGAAAATACGTATGAAGTCACAGTTGTGAGATATAAAGTCACATTTGCTAGATACGTATGAAGTCGCAGTTGTGAGATATAAAGTCACAGTTATGAGATACGTATGAAGTCACAAT
Organism: Myxocyprinus asiaticus; assembly: GCF_019703515.2. NCBI lineage: Eukaryota > Metazoa > Chordata > Actinopteri > Cypriniformes > Catostomidae > Myxocyprinus > Myxocyprinus asiaticus. The sequence goes on along the minus strand of NC_059382.1, from coordinate 20,471,825 downwards.
TGTGAGATATGAATTCACAGTTGCGAGATACGTATGAAGTCACAGTTGTGAGGTATGAAGTCACAGTTGCGAGATACGTATGAAGTCACAGTTGTGAGATATAAAGTCACAGTTTCGAGATACGTATGAAGTTACAGTTGTGAGATATAAAGTCACAGTTTCGAGATACGTATGAAGTTACAGTTGTGAGATATGAAGTCACAGTTGTGAGATGTGAAGTCACAGTTGTGAGATACGTATGAAGTCACAGTTGTGAGATACATATGAATTCACAATTGTGAGATATGAAATAACAGTTGTGAGATACGGATGAAGTCCCAATTGTGAGATGTGAAGTCACAGCTGCGAGATACGTATGAAGTCCCAATTGTGAGATGTGAAGTCACAGTTGTGAGATATAAAGTCACAATTGTGAGATATAAAGTCACAGTTGCGAGATACGTATGAAGTCACAGTTGTGAGATATGAAGTCACAGTTGCGAGATACGTATGAAGTCCCAATTGTGAGATGTGAAGTCACAGTTGCGAGATACGTATGAAGTTGCAATTGTGAGATGTGATGTCACAGTTGTGAGATATAAAGTCACAATTGTGAGATATGAAGTCACGGTTGCGAGATACATATGAAGTCACAGTTTTGAGATATAAAGTCACAATTGTGAGATACGTATGAAGTCACTATTGTTAGATATGAAGTCACAGTTGCGAGATATGATGTCACAATTGTGAGATATAATGTTGCATTTGCGAAATGTTAGGGCTGCAATTGTGAGATATAAAGTCAAAATTGCTAAAAACACAAAGTCACAATTCCAAGATATAACATCGCAATTGTGAGATATAAAGTCGAATGTCTGAGATATTATGGTTGCTAGTGCAAGATATAAAGTCACAATTATGTGATATAAAGTCGGATTTTGTAAGATATAAAGCTTTAATTGTGAGATATACAGGAAAGTCACAATTGTGAGAATGTTGGATTTGTGAGATATTATGGTTGCAATTTGCGAGATATAAAGACACAATTGTGAGATGTAAAGTCAGATTGTGAGATATAAATTTGCAATTGCGAGAAATCAAGTTGGATTTGCGAGATATAGTCACGATTGTGAGATATGAAGTCACAATTGTGAGATATAAATTTGCAATTGCGAGAAATCCAGTTGGATTTGCGAGATATAAAGTCACAATTGCGAGATATAAAGTCACAATTACAAGATATACATTTATATTTGTGACATATAAAATCAGATTTCCGAGATATATATTTGAAATTGCGAAAAATAAAGTCACAATTCCATATGTAACCTCACAATTGTGAAATATAAAGTCGTATTTGCAAGATATAGAGTCGTATTTCTGAAATATAAAGTCGTATTTGCGAAATATAAAGTTAGATTTGCGATATATGAAGTTGCAATTATGAGAAGTCGGATTTGCGATGCAAGTTTATTTCTCGCAAACCCAACTTTACATCTCACAATTGTGATTTTATATGTCGCAAAACCGACTTTATATCTCACAGTTGTGACTTTATACTGTATATCGCAATTGCGTCTCTATATCTTGCAAATCCGAATTTATTTTCGAATTTGAAAAAATAGTAACGATTCTGAGATATAACCTTGCAATTTTATAGTGCATTGCCATGATGCTGTTGCATGGGTGTTCTGAGCTGTTTCTCTTTTGACTTGGGACATTAAGAAACAACTTACCCTCCCCGTGGGTTTTCTCATCCAAATTAAAAAGGCCCACCCCCAAGTCTCTATGATTTTCTGGTCCATAGATATGTTTTCAGTCCATCCTACCATTGACATCTATGGGATTTTTTTATCTGTTTTATCGTCCACCAGGCAGAAATTGTAAGTCTGATTGCGTAGAAAAGTAATAGCACAGCCCTTCTCAACAAGCCACATATAATGTCTGTAGCACAAAAAAAGTTTAATACTCTATGCATGAGCAATAATAGTGATGCTTGCCTTAACAAGCACCACTAAATATGTTAGTGAACTGTAAAAACATGAACAGCCTGAGGACCCCATTACATGCTTTCATAATAGCACTTGCCTGACCTTTGTCTGAAAGATCACACTCTGCTGTATTGTTTCATAACATAAAAGGTGTTTGAGCAGCCATCAGCCCCTTATGTTCAATTCAAAGTAATCCAGGACAGAGTCTGTCTCATGTCTGTCTCATCCATTCTCAGAAAAAGGGGGGAATCGGATGCATGATCCAGAGGAAAATTAGCTTTCAGAGCTTTCAAGAGCCTTTGATTTGAGCAGTCAACCCTTGCTTTGCCTCACTTTCACATCCCAGCTATCACATCTCTACCTCCAGGAAGCCGAATTGACGTCAGCGAGTGTCAGCTCTGCCTCTACTGCTAAATGGCTGTGGTAATTGATTCAGAAGAGCAGAACAAGCTTCCAGCTAATTAGTCCAAGGCAGCAGCAGCTGCTCTCTTTCAGGTCTCTTTTCTCATCTTCTCTCAGTTTACGTCAAACAAACAGTACAGCGCACTTTTCTAAGCAGTGCAAATATGAGGCTGAGGTTGGCTTATGCATCATCTGATGGATGATTGAAATGTACCTGGGTGCTCTACTCTCTACGATTCTGTAATGTCTGGTATCAACATTTAATGAGTTGCATCATCTGTAATTCTGGGAATTCTAACTAGATGCTGCATACATGAACATGGGTGATAGGCAGGGTTGGATATAACAGGGGCTCAGGGGCAAAAATACCACTAAAACATGGCCAGGTCTATGGGGTGCTAGGAGGTGGGGGCATTGACTCCCTAGATTTTCCTTGTGCCCCCTCAGTCGGACACCCCAAATATCACATTCTAGTACCGGCCTTGTACCAAAAGTGACAAAAAATGTCCTGGAAATTCGAAAAATGCCCCCTCTATTTATTTTATTTGTTGCAGGTTATGCTTTCTATTCTATTCTATTCTGTTCTATTTTAGTTATACATCTTATCACATAACATTTTTAATCTATTTATTGAAATTGAGAATTTATGTTAGTGATTTAATGGGAAGAAATGCCCCTGAAAATCAAATCTCCTGATAATGGAAAAATTAATTTCTGACAATAGAGTAATTGTTGTGTGCCTGACAGTTCATATTTTACTAAATGTGTTTTAAAACTTCAGAAGTTTTCTCAGCTGGAATTGACAGTCTTTTGATTACATATCCAAATTTAAATCTGTACGCTGCAGTATAATGATCAGGCTTTGGTCTACACTGAGGAAGTGCTCTTACAGGTTATACAGAGTTCAAATGTAAAAGTACAGAAATTGTTCTTGTTTTTGTCCACTATAATAAGTCTTAATTGATGTTGAGGCAGTAACAAACTTTCATCCAGTTCACAAACTGACCATGTTGTGTCAGGCAAGTCAAGCAACCCCTCACCTATATCTCTCCTCCTTTTCCTGTGACCCTGAACCATAGTTCCCTTCCTTTGCTTTGTTTCCCTCGCCTTGTCTACTTGCTCATTAGTGCGCTAGCTATTTTTGAAGAATGACTCACCAACGTCATCTCATTGTGCATCCACAATGTACAGTATTGATCTTTAAGACTGACTTGATTGGTCATCACCAGCACCATTCAGTCTAAATTGCAATACCCACATTGAAAAAAAACATTTGTTGGCTCAACAACCATAACGTATGAAAATAAATTGCTTCTACTCAACAATGTACATATTTATAAAATTTTTAGCTTTACTTAATTTGCATTATTGGTGTACAACACAACATATCAATTATAAGGTGAACTTGTACATAAAGTAAGAGAAATATTGTGAGTTCCTTGAACTTTTCTGGCTTAAAAATTCATAAAATTAAGATTTAAAGTAAATGAAACGATCAAGTACACAACTAAGATTGTGGGGAATACCCATAAGTCCTTGTGCTTGAAGAATTTAAGCATGTTTGTTTGGTCAAAAGGAACTTATTGGGGCATTTAATTAGTTGTTATTAAAAATTCATAGAGATTTTAGCTCTTTTTAGTGTTATTGATGTTACTGTAATTAGTTGTTCTGTGTAAAGTAGCCCATTAGGGTGATGATCTGTGTAGTTAAGTTGGATGCTCTTCAACTCGTGTACATTTTAATTGCGCATGTTAATGTGAGTTGCTGAAATGTAGCTTCATCTGCACTTCATTGGGGAATCAAGTTTAATGACTGATCCCGGTCATTATTTTCTTTTAAGTCAAATATATTACGTAGAAAAAATTATATGCATGTTAACAATGTGTTGTTAGTTGTTGAATCGTGTGACATACCTTTTTAAGTAAATAAAGCTGAATGTACTGATACATTTGTGAATGACTAACAAGGGTTTTCTATATGCTGACATAAAATGACCATAAGTTGAATTTACTTAAAAAGCATAGTAGGTATTTTAAATAAATTCAACACTTTTTTTTTTCAGTGCAGTGCACATAGTAAGGCATGACTCATTCATTCTAAGTTGGTAGTTGGGCCAACAGTGATGTCTGTGGTTGAGGTATAAGATTTATTATATAACCATTGAACAAACTTTAAATCCAATCAACTGCTGACAATACATCATACCAACAAGGATATGTTTATTTCCCCACAGTTAATATGTGTTGGCTTAATACCAGTTTAGCTTAATTATTGAAAAGCATAGTACTTTTGTGATTTAATGCATCTTATGTCATATATTTTATTTCCATGCTCACCAGTACATATTTGGTAATTTTACAGATATTTAAAGAAATCTCAGCCGTGAAAATTGAACTGTAAAATCGCAGACAATTGCACATCAGGGATTTCCAATGTAATTTTGGAGCAACACATTAGGGAACAGGAGAGCAAAGGGGATTCATTTGAAGACCAAATGTTCTTTTCGAGGTAATGACTACAATTTATAAGCAACAGTACAAGTACAACATATAATCAGACATGATGAAGTAATTTATGCAAATGTAGTTTAGCCAAGACATTGTTCCCTCATGTATCCAGAGAGAAGTGAAAATGGAAATCTGTTAACACAGAGGAGTGATCTAGGGGAGAGCTGGTGTAAATGTATCGCTTAACAAATGTATTATTTGTAATAACTTAATGTACAATGCACTCCCCATATCAAATATGTATGTTAGGTTTCGTTGTGTTTTGAGAAAATTCCATAAAATGTCTTCCTTGCATCATTTTCATTATTAGGGTTGCAATTTCATTAGCAAAAGATCGGGGCTGCGTTTCCCAAAAGCATCGTAAGCCTAAGCAGATCATAGAAACCATTGGCGCCAATGGTCTCTACGATCAACTTAAGCTTGCGATGCTTTTGGGAAATGCAGCCCAGATAAAAATTTTAAACTGTAATCTTTCCTTCAAAAGTTACATATGATTTCATGTTCTTTTCTGACCTGATTTGGCAGCAGTATTACAAAAAATCTGCAGTGTTTCTGTCAGCATGTAATAGTTGCTATGTCAGATGTTCTGCATGTTGGCACTGGTCATATGAATACACAAAGGGCATACCAGCATACTGTTCATGTTAAAGTGTGAATGAAAGGTAGATTTTGAAGTACACTTATGTTATGCATTTAAAAAGTGTCTGTGTCTCTTTGTGGTTTATTGGTTCATGCCAGCCAGTTCGTCTTGATAGCTGTGTGTTTACATGTTTTCTGATGTCAAGACTGCTGAAGAAAGCCTGTATTAATCTGAGGATATGTCTAGTGATTGAGGATGGCGTAAATAAAGAAATTATACCGTATATGTACTGTATATACTCATATTATAGAGCTTTTCCAATTTATGTTACAATTAAAACTGAAAAATTAAAGTGCAAAGCCATACGAGTTTGAAACAACATGGATGAGTAAAAGAGTTAGTAATCCTTATACACATACAGCTGTTACAGTTATCTAATCTTTAATGTACCTCAAGTTTAATTGTAGCTAGATTAATTGTAATGTAATTTAATTGTCATGAGTACTGACAGCTGAAATATCAAAGATGTTTGAAGCAAAATTTCGATGCTAAATCATTTGTGAATAAATGAGCAAAAACAAAAGTGTTACAATTATCCTTGCTCACCCTACTATAAAGGATTATGGTCTTCCCGTACAGTATGTGGATCAGGCTTGACACATGCTTTCTGGTATTCATGATCAAAATCAATTCCACTTGTTTTCCCTCATCTGTGCATACAAACTTAAGCATGCATGCACTAACTGTCATGTTTATGTTTGAGATGAGGGCATGGTACGTGCTGAATCTGTTTCTTCCCAGTGGTTCCTAAAAAGTGTGGAGCACATGAAAGAGCTTATCCTGATGTTATATAAACAAAAAGTCAAAGGGTGGTCTGCGCACACCTGGAGGGGCCTGGACCTTTGAGGAGAGTGTACAGGAAACATGCTCTAACATTAATAAGCTCAGAGTGGAAAGTATGAGGGAGGCATCTGAGGAGAGTGTATACAGTCAATGTGAAGCAGGGCTGGATCAGAGACAGCCTGATGTGAGAGAGGAATGCTTGACGTCATCCACAGTGGCCTACAGCTTCATGATTATTAACAGCTGACAGCACTCCCCCCCCCCCACCTTTAGGGGTCATATACCGAACAATACAGTAGTTTTCCCAGAATTTGAATAGTGTAATATTATTAGTATTAATATTGTATAACTGGACAGAGATCAAGGTTTTTCAAAATACTGATTTGAAGATTTTTGAAATTTAAAATCCCCAAACTGCCCACAGCCAATATGAACAAATGTATACTTTCTATGCTTTGAAAAATGTAACATCAAGAATACCCTACTGTATTTTATACCCCTAAATGAACTTGGTACCATTTAATAAGTGTAATCAAAGGGTGACTGCCACTTCTGTTGCCCTCTAACTCTGGAATAATCTCGCTTTATACATCAAATCCTTTCTTACAGTTGACTCTTTTAAATCTTGTCTAAAGACAACTTTATAGTTCAGATTTTGAGGCAGAGCAATGACAATGGTGCTCATGAGTCTTACTGAACGTATGATGTGTGTTGATATGCTTCTTACCTTTTTACTTATTTATAGCTACATTATTTGATCTGTAAAGATATACTAAATTGCTACATTGGTCTGTTAAGCTGCTTTTTTCGATGTGTATTGTGAAAAACTCTATACAAATGTAGGCTATATAGCATTTAATTGAACTGTAAAGCACTTTGGTTAACTTTGGTTGCTTTCAAATGGGCTATAAAAATAAAGTCATTAAAGGTGCACTCCCCATTAAAGGGGTCATGACATGCATTTTGTATTTTTATTTAAATATGTTCCTTGAATTTCACTTGTAATATTAGTAATATATTTGAAAAGTATCATCATTTTTCACACTCATTCTGACCCTCTGTCAGAAACCCTTGGTTTTGGTGCTGCTTCCCCCTTAAGACTTGACAGTAAACGCCCACTTTTATGATTGGCTCTTTGCTTTTGACTGACCTGCTCTCTCCTTTGCCATCTCACTGCTCACAACTACTGGGCGGGGCTACGGAAGTGATAAGGTAAAGTATGCGTTGATGTGTTGTTGTGGACATTGTTGGGAGGGTTGCTTTTGAAATGTATTCCACTACAGATTACAGAATACATGCTGTAAAATGTCATTTGTAATGTATTCCGTTAGATTACTCAAGGTCAGTAATGTATTCTAAATACTTTGGATTACTTCTTCAGCACTGGTAGATTTTTTCTTTAAATAAAACTCTGCCAGTACAGTTAGACAAAATACACATGTTAAAAATTCATTCTCTGAAAAACCTAAATATCTTATGCAATGTTGTTTCTAAAAAAAGATCAATCAAATTGATCTGGTTTTAAGGATTTTTAGACATTTTTACAGGAAAACAATACAAAAATTATTATCAAGAATACGATTTTTGCCCTAATATCAAAGGTCTTACTAGAAAAAAAGACATTATGATCTAACGTGAATTTTCTTGATAAAAAAAGTATGATCGTGCCTGGTAACGTGCATGTAAAATGGTTAGAAATAGCATTTTAGCTTAGTAAAACTGACAGTTTACACAAGGTTTATTTCTATTTCTTGTGCTCCAGACTTACTTCAAACTTACTTCTCTGTCTGCTCGTATGAATGTAACACATCATAAGAAAGTGTTTCACCGCTGTTCAAATGCACTTTGGATCACATCATTTATATGTATAAATGTTTTCCATCTGAAAGGACTAAATATTAAATGAAACAAATGACAATAAAATGCAAAGTAATCTCTTCAGTAATCAAAATACTTTTGAATGTAACTGTATTCTAAATACCAATGATTTAAATTGTAGTGAAATACAGTTACTTATATTTTGTATTTTAAATACGTAATCCCATTACATGCATTCCGTTACTCCCAAACCCTTGTTGTGGAGATGGTCATTGTGACATCACAATGTGGAGGAAGTAGAGAATGAGTCATTTTGGCAGCTTGGTTTCAACAAATGCTCTTTTTGCAGAGAGGAGGAAGTTTTGAGTTCTGAAATGTACAGTATGTTTCTATAGTACAGTGACCTGTAATGTCAAAAGATCATGGACATTTTCATTCCTCATGTCATGAAACTAAAGAAATTAGTTGTAATTTTGAAATTTATAAAATCATGACAACTCACATTAGATGAAGACTCCAGTCAAATAATTAACCTGATCCACCTCTTTCCTGAACACAGAGGTGTTCCACGATTCACCTGTTTTCAATTTCCAGGCAATTAGATTTATAAAGGCTCCACCCAGTGGTTGCTCAGGAAAACCGTGGATATAAGCTGTTTTATTTTACATGGAGAGGGTCCCCTCATGGTGGCTGCCATGTTAGGATCACATGTTAGTGTGTCAATATGAAAAATACATTTTAGACTCCCAAACATTACTTTTGCAAATATAAAAGATTAGAATAGAAGAACAGGGAGCCCTGCAACAAATGTAATGTCCCCCACAGAGACCTCCACTGAACATCGTGTCAGACTAAGATTACATGAAGAGACAGAAGCAATTGAGACAGCCTAAATAGATAGAAGAACTGTGGAGAATTCTTCAAGAAGCTTGGTACATCCTATCTGCCAACAACCAAGAAAAACTGTGTCCAGGTGTCCCTAGGAGAATTGGGGCTGTTTTGAAGGCAAAGGTGGCCACACCAAATATTAATTTAGTTTTTTTTATGTTTACTGGACTTTGTGTGACATTAATTGATAAATGAAAACTATTTATGGCATTATTTTTGAAGACATCCTCACTATGCAACATTTTTCACCAGTGCCTAAAACATCAGTATCTCTGAAAACTAAAATAGTGATAATAAATGAAAGGAACCATAGTCTTTCTTTCTTTCTTTCTTTTATGGTTTTCAGGCAAGTGAATACAAATCTGCAAATAAATATAAATAAACATCTACACAACATTTTATTGAAAGTGAAGCCTGGAACATTTAAAGTAATTGTTAAAAACACAAAATAAACAGTCAAACAAACAAACTTCCTGAGTACGTGCAACAAGATTTTTTTATGTAATGCTGGGTCTTTGTATGTTTTTCAATTATAAATGTCAATGCCAAAACTTCAATTTTCAGTTTTTAGAAGAGATTTTATTTGTGATTATTTTTCATCCTTTAAATATATAAAAAGGTAAACAATCCTGCAAATGTATCAATGTTATACTTTTTTATTATATATATATATATATAAAGAATTTTCCCCCTATGTTTCATTTTATCTGATTTTTTAATTTTATTTTTTATATATAAATCAACAGGATAAATAAGACTGAAGGACTTTTAATTTCTCGTGTATTCTCTCACTTCCGCCAAGCGGAAATAGAGCAGCACGAGCAGCTTCAACTGTGTTCATCAGCCAAGACGAAAATGGCAGGAGCAGAAGGCGACGATTCGCTTTATCCTATCGCTATTTTAATTGACGAGCTGAGGAATGAAGATGTTCAGGTAAATTTCAGTTCAAGAGAAGCCGTGTTGGATCACCTGAAAAACACTCACAAATGATTTGTTAGCTAATAGCTATCTTTACTCGGAGACCAGCTACAGGGCGCATGCAAGCGAAAAGAAATCGCCTATTCTCGCCTTTGACCATATATTTCAGGAAATGGAATGTGTTTTTTGTTTTTATAAAGATGCCTAGTTGATCCGTATAATTACCCCACTACCCACATGTCCTGCTGGGTGTTGTGGATCCAGTCACAATGATCCTGTAGTCGGCCGGCTACTGGAAGTATGAATGTGTTTCAAAAGCTGTCTATCTAGACATCATTTTGGGCGTCACTGGCATGGTCAAACGTGAACATTAGGTTTTTTAAACGGTGATGAGTCATTTTGTCACATCAGTAAGACCTAGATGGTTTTGGGTAATGAAACACATCAGCAAATGTAGGTAATGCCAGGTGTTAAATCTTTGATGTGATTTAATAATATTAACTGTTTTGGCACATCCACAGCTGCGGTTGAACAGTATTAAGAAGTTGTCCACTATTGCTCTGGCTCTGGGTGTGGAGAGAACACGAACTGAACTACTGCCTTTCCTCACCGGTAAGACATCAACCCAACAATCTTTAGTTGCTCTGATTGAAATGAGCAAAAGTTGTTTTGATCCAATCTTCAAGACAGATAAACTGCTCTTAATTGGTCTTTAAATATCATAATTTTATTGTTCTTTTGTTCAGAAGAAATCTATTGATAAATTGGATGTAACATCTTTATAAGTTAGTCCAAAAAAAAATATTAAATACATGTAAAGAAAACATGTAGCAAGATGCACCTAGAAGTTTTTTGTTTTGGTTTTTACCATTTGCTGTTCCAGACATTAATTGCATTGGATATTATATAAATTGGGACTAACTGGCACCTTTTCATCTGTAGACACCATTTATGATGAGGATGAAGTGCTTCTTGCCTTGGCTGAGCAGCTCGGGAGCTTCACCGTGCTGGTCGGAGGCCCAGAGTTTGTGCACTGCCTTTTGGTAAGTGGTAAGAGGCGATATATATTAGCCGTGGCCTACCTGGAGTCAAGACATGTTTTCATCTTTGACTTCCTATTTCTCCTCAGCCTCCTCTGGAAAGTTTGGCCACTGTGGAGGAAACAGTTGTGCGGGACAAAGCCGTGGAGTCTCTACATAAGATCTCTCAGGAACATTCCCCTGTAGACTTGGAGGTGCATTTTGTGCCACTTGTGAAGCGGTTGGCGAGCGGGGACTGGTTCACCTCCCGAACGTCTGCCTGTGGTCTGTTAAGCGTCTGCTATCCTCGTGTGTCCAGCACTGTTAAATCGGAAATCCGCCAGTGAGTTAAACTGATGGTTTTCAAAATCACTTGACCTAGAGACGTGATGTTAAGTTCAATAATATATAATATTGTCATTGTTTTCGAAGGCACTTCCGCACCCTTTGCTCTGACGACACCCCTATGGTGCGACGTGCCGCTGCCTCTAAACTAGGCGAGTGTGCGAAAGCTCTGGAGCTGGACTATGTTAAGAGTGACATCATTCCTCTTTTTACAGCGCTAGCATCTGATGAGCAGGTACAGTGAAATCCACCTGCATTCCTAAGTACAGCTGTATGGAGAGGAAAAGTCTAGTTCAAGAACTAAAAATCTCATTTATGAGGAATATTCTGGCTTCAATACAAGTTAAGATCAATCGACAGCATTTGTGACAATGTTGATTACCACAAAAATTTATTTGGACTTGTCCCTCCTTTTCTTTAAAAAAATCTGGGTTACAGTGAGGCACTTACAGTGGTGAATGGGGGCCAAATTTTAAACATTAAAATGATAACTTTTTCAAAAGTATAGCCACAAGACATGAACAGTATGCATGTAAACATGATTTTAGTTTGATAAAATAACTTGCTAACCTTTTCTGTGTAAAATTATAGCCAATTTGACAACTTTGTTGCCATGACGATGAGATGTCAACAAACCCTAAAACGACTGTAGAATGTAAAAATGACTATTTAAACAACTTTGCAGCTCAAATAACACATGAGTTTTAACAGAAGAATTAATGTAAGTGCTTTTATTCAGTTTTAAGCTTCACATTTCTGCCTTTAAAATTAGTTAAATTTCAAATTTATATCCTCCAAAAATTGGCACCTCCATTTTTTTTATTTTTTATTCACACGTCACAAATGCCCAGTTCCCAGTGAAAACCTACACTACCCATAATCCTGAAGAGAGAGTCACTAATCAGAGAAGGTATTTATGTAAAAAAATACTTATGTAAATGTATATATCAGAATATTTTCAATAAAAATAAAATATCGTTTTTACTTCTAATCAAAGACTGTACCGTATATTTTGTTGTACCATGGTTGTTCACTAGATCATGGGATTGTAGTCTCTTTCCTTCATAAATCACATCAAGCACACAGTATACAGTCTTGTACCTTTGTCGTTTTTTTGAATCCTTTTTTCCTTCGAATCAAATTTTGTAATGTTGTGATTTACCTCAGAGCTGGTTTGTTTGGTTTATGGCTTGGAACTCTTATTTATTTATTTATTTTAATCCCCATTGAGAAAATGAATGGGAAAAATACTTCTGGAACTGAGGCGGTCATTGTGCTCTAATGCTTTTTATTGGGAGTACAAACATTTTTACTTGATTTTACAGGACTCTGTGCGACTCCTTGCAGTAGAGGCTGGTGTTAGCATAGCCACCCTGCTGCCACAGGAAGACTTGGAGTCTCTAGTTATGCCCACTCTCCGTCAGGCCGCAGAGGACAAATCTTGGAGGGTGCGCTACATGGTGGCAGACAAGTTCTCAGAAGTGGGTACTTGGAAACTCAAATCTGCCCTTGATATTGACATTTCACCAGGGTCCAGTATGTTTCCGCAACAGTGTTTGCGCTAACCCTAGTTGTTTTTCTGTTTGTGTATAGTTGCAAAATGCTGTTGGCCCAGAGATCACCAAGAATGATCTGGTCCCTGCATTCCAGAACTTGTTGAAAGACTGCGAGGCAGAGGTCCGGGCTGCTGCAGCCAACAAGGTGAAAGGTGAGGTTTCCCTCTGCCAGCTACCCAAAGCCTGATGTCTCTATGAAAACAGTCTCACAAAAACAAAATTTTGTGATGCCCTGTTTATCTTCCCAGTGTTCTGCGAAAGTTTGCCCGAAGACAGCAGGGAAACGATCATCATGACTCATATTCTGCCATGCGTCAAGGTATGTATTTTAATCTCGCCTACTTGTTTATGAAATCGCATGTGTCTCAACAGTTATACAACCCAGTGGAAGCCAAGTTCTCAAGAGGGGGTACTTAGAAAACTCAAGCCTATTTGTTTTTTGATGATGTGAGATCATATCTGGGCAGGTGTCCAGGTTGTCTCTGCAAGAGTTCTTGCAGTAGGTCTGGTTGCTTTTCTGTTATGTTAGAAGTGTTTACATATGCCATAAACAAGTGGTACCATTTTTGGTATGGTGAAATAATTATTGCAGACTTTTCATACATATTTACAGTTGCATATAAGAGTTTATAATATTATGTATGCCCCATCTGTAGAGTTGCTCACATTTTAATAATTTTTATATGACTTTGTTCACCGAATTTCATCATTGGACTGTTGATTCTATCAGGAGGTCATGGACAGCAGGGGTCACTGCTGTTATATCATTTATACCTGTTAGATCCCATGTCAACTGTGTATCTCAAAGTTTACTAAAGCATCAGGCTGAGATTAGGTTTTTTATTATATTTGTATTCTGGTTTGCTATGCTTAAGACAAACCCAAGCAGGATACCTGAGGAGCTGTGCAGAGATTCCATTATTCCATTGCTAAACTTTTGTTAGCTGTTCTCGTAACTTTTTAGTGGACAGCCTGAGCTTACCTTCTCATTAGCAATGGAAAGTGATTTACTCATTTCAGTCATTTTAATTCAGTCATTTGTAGGGTTGTAACGGTGTATCGTGGCACGATACATTGTGATGATACGCATCGTGGAGATTGGGCATTTTATTATTATTATAATTATTTTACAAGCGTCTGTATCCAATACGCGCAATGTCCTACGCCTGCATTACGAGGGCATGCACTTCATGTCGCTTCAATGCACACAAGGAGCTCTAAAATGCGATTACTAGTTGAATGTGCGAGAACTGAAAGTGAAACCATGTAAACAAATGTAACACGGTGCGGGAGAGAGAAGCGCCTTTTTAGCCGAGAGGGATCTGATGTCCGTCTGATGTGTGAGAGAAAAGTAGGCTACGTTCACACAGTCAATGTTTGGGATTGACAACCATATTTGCTTACAGGTTTGAGTCTTGAAACTTCCTGTTCATACAACAGCGTACAGTAGCAGTTCGAATAATGTCTGTATGAACGAACAACTGAAGTCAAGCCCGTATTCTGACAGATTTAACCATAGTCACAGTGACTCAAGTAAATATCAAAGATGGCGACGTCCATAACACCGGCATGTCTAATCAAAATTGACACAGCGTTATTAAATAAACAAGTCCAATCGAGGCACGAGTTCATCCAACAGATCATAATTAACCGACAGCAGCTTTGAATGCTTTTTTACCATGTGCAAAGTGCAGATTTTGTGTCACGCGGCTCGTGCAAATATCTCTGTATCCATGTGTTAATGAAACCCCACATGAAACAAACAAGACGCATGCGTGTACAGTGCAGCGTGGCTCTCTCACATTAAATGACGTGACTGACAACTAGTTATTCAGTAAGGTTGCGTTCATACAGTGCAGGTTTGCCAAAAATGCGGTTGAGTCCTGAAAATTTGCGTGTGTCAGTTTGGTAATAGAATGCGGTTGTCATGAGGTTTAATGTTAGTGCCATAGTAATCTACTGTATATAATGCTGAATATGTATAATGATGCTATGTCAAATGTCATGTCTGATTTGATTTCATCAGTACATTTAAGCATGGTTAGTAGGGACATTATTTAACTGGATAAGCATGCACTTCCCTTAAATATGTATTTTTGATAAGAATAATTATATGTAATCAGAGATAATATTATTTTAGAAAAATACAACTTTAAAATATTTAAAATGCATGTAAACAGTGACAGTGTGTAAGCAGCATATGTATCTGACATTATTCCGTATTTACATTAAAGCTAATTTTTAGCTAATATTTCCATTTGATGTCACCATTGCCCTGTTCAAGGCTTTTTAGGCTGGGATTTTTAGTCCAAGTGCATCTCTGATGGATCATATATCACTTTTAATGACAGTGCTAAATTGGAAATGTTTTTCATGTCATTTATAGAAGTAGTAATAATAATAATAATAATAAAACTTTCAGTCTTAACTTTTCATGATTCAGGCTTAAAGAATCTTAAACTAAACCATGAGCTCAGTATTGTGAACCGAACCGTGAGATGAGCGAACCGTTACACGCCTAGTTATTTGTTTGGACATAATGCAGTTCCAGATCCATTTGACCCATTTAAACTTTTAACACCGATTTACATCAACTTTAACTTTTTAGTCTGAAATTTCATGACAGCCTCCATGGAGGTGATGTGGATCTGAAAATGTTAAAATGATTAATTTCATGTGTTTATAAACAATGTTATAAAAATAGTTATAAAGGTGTTATGGGTCAATTTGACCTGGTTCAAATAAAGACTCACGAGAAAGCTGAAATATGCCAGAAAACTTGTATTTTAAAATTGTTATGCACTATCAGAATGACACCAGAGCCTAGAACTGTTTGAAAACAATTGAAACCAGTATCAGTGATGTGTCACACACACACACACATACATGCAAACACACAAACAAATATGAGTCATTGGGAAAAATTGGAACAAATGTGTCTGTGTGTTTGTTTCAAGCAAAACCTGACCCACATGCACCCATATACCCACACCTACCCACTCATATACAAGCACACACGCACACACACACATATACATAAATGCATACTGTACGTAATTGAACAGGCATTTACTTTATGTAAAATGAGTACATTTTATATTTGAAAATTAGTGAAAGTTTGATTATGGATGATAATATTGATTATGTTGAGGCTGGGAATGTGCAAATTGTGACTGCTGAACTGCGGTTTATCGAGCCGGGTCAATTTGACCCGCTAAGTGCTACAGTGTTACTTGATTGCCAACTGCACGGAAGGGTTAAAGGTGTTCTCAGAAGTCCTTGCGTAGCATTTTACGTCTTCTGTTTGGTTTTATGACAAATTTTTAGTTAAATACTCCTTTTTTTTTTTTTATCGTAGTTTTCATTTCGGCTATGTAAATTTTACTGCTTTACCCTTAGAAAATGTACCATATTAAAATACTGTAGTTACTGCAATAATTGCAACTTTAGTAAAACTGGTAACTTTGGTATTAGCCACCACTGTCATCAAAAAATTCCTGTAGCTACAGATCAATTCGACTAAATCATTACAGTGAACTGGTTCAAAAGCATGATTTATTCACAAATCGGACATCACTGCTTGACATATGGTGGAAATATAGACATTGATCCCCAACTTTCCTTACCATTTGTAGTGATTAGCTCATATATATATATATATATATATATATATATATATATATATATATAGCTAGTTCCACTTCAGAACAGACCTGTTTTTACAGACTGGAATACAAGGGGGGGGAGTGGAAGAGGGCTTTGGTGTGTCTGCTTGAGCTTTACAAGCCGTTCTTTGCCTGTGTGGCCTGTGAGTCTTATGACCTGATGTTTGCTATCTGTTATTAAGCTTATGTAAGGAGGTCATTCCTCACTGATACAAACAGCTTGCTGCTTACTTAGTCAGCAGATGTTATCTCAATTAGCCTATACATACAAGCTGTTTGCCGAAACATGATATCATCGATGATAACAGGCTTTCAGACCCTCTTATGTTTTACGAGCAAATAAATGTCCAGGTTTTAAGGCACCGCAATGCCTTCTTTCTTTAAAGACTCCAGTAACCACCTTGTCTCTGATTAGAGCTACTTGTAGAAGAATAGCTTGATTTCAAAGCCCTCAAGCCTCCTCCTCTTCCCATTACAGGAGCTGGTGTCTGACACAAACCAGCATGTGAAGTCTGCTCTGGCGTCTGTCATCATGGGTCTCTCCACCATCTTGGGCAAGGACAACACCATAGAACATCTGTTGCCTCTCTTCCTGGCCCAACTCAAGGATGAGGTAACCTACCTGGCGACCGGCCCAATTTCTAATCTGTCTCTCTTTGTCTCCTGTGGTCCCAGCTCCTTGTTGGACCGTACTTTAGTGCAGAGACACAGATGTTTTTGTTAAAGATTTGGTGGGTCATCTTAGATCCCATTTACACCTGGTATTAAGATCCATCTCACAGCTTAATACAGGTGTACAAAAGGGGTTCAGTTTGTGAGCCGATCACTTAAACCACAAGCGGACAGTCAGTACATTCAGTAGAAAGAAATGCATGTAACCAATTGTAAATGCTAATCTGTCCTGATGCATCCTGGTCAACAGTGAAGGAATGCCTACTCATCTGTCAATCAATCACTGAGGTAAAACAAAGGTTTTAAACTTTGCTGGTTGAATGAGATTTTAATTATAAATAGTAGTCCATTTGGAAAATCCCAGACACCCCAAGCACATAGGGATGTCAAAAGTACCGGTATTTCTGTACCAAGTTGATACTAAAATAAAAAATATACCAGTGTTTTGTGCAGTACCGGTATTAACGATTAGGGATGCACTGATCCGATACCTGGATCGGTATCAGTTCCGATACTGATGTTTTTAAACGGGCCGACCAGCCCGATCCAAATCCGATACTGTGTGTTAGTCATGTTCGTCAAGCTCAAAAAATGACGTACAAGAACCATTAAAACTCAATTAAAGTAGTTTATATGACTTGTGCATTTTATTCAAAGCCACTTGAAGACTGCGATAGCTCTGTGAATCACAAAAGGCTGTGTTTAATAAGTAAATATATAATATGCGCAGTGCCAGCGCATTATTGAATGGCGCTGCTCTGTTTACACACACGCCTATTTTTAGCCTTCACAGCAGTGCGCAATATTTGAGCGCTACTCATGAACAACATCTCAGATGTAGATGCTCAATAGTTTGGTTCACTTATATGCATTTAGAACAGCACCGGAGGTGCATTTTTACCAGAATTTGAATAAGAAGCTAATTAAACTACTGTGAACTTTCCTACAAACAGACACGTACAGGACTTCCCGGAGAGTTCAGAATGTAAAAAGCGTGAGGACTTAAAAGTTAAAGGTGTTACGAAGGCAGAGATATGAACTCAGTAGCAGGGTTTATTGAACGGATGATTGAAACAGTGATGTAAACATTGTGAGTAAATCCAGTTGAGCAGAGTGGCAAACCGCAGGTGAGTAATATCCAGACAGGGTATAGACACGATAACTCACAACAGTCTTATGATACTTGCAGGCAATATTGAAGACACAGGTATGTTTGACATAGTATCTCTGAGACTCCAGACCTTTCTACTATCGATGAGAACAGACAAAGAGTGTGTGTGAAAGCGGGGTATATATACAGTCCTTGATTAGCCACTAATGATGTGCAGGTGCATGTAATCAGAACTCAAGGAGAGTGAGCGCTGTGATGACAGTGAGGAAGAAAGAGAGAGAGAGACCGGTGGATCTGTGACAAAAGGTGCATGATTGAGATATATTACTATTATAATATATTATTATTATTATTGTCATTTGTTTAAAATTATAATAATATTTAACTTGAATGGGTTCCAAAAAATAACTGTTTGAATGAAAAGTGAGCTGATATCTTAAAACTAAATTGAACAAAAAATCTGAATCCTTTAAAGTACAGATACAAGTTGAGAAAATTTTGCCAAAAAAACAAAAACAAAAGGCTTCTTTTCTACTTATACTGGAATTACTGTTAATTTTGCTGCTACATTATCCAGTATACAAGTTAACAAAGTTTTTCTTAATAATCTATACATTTATATTGAAATAATGTGTAGTTAG
Source organism: Myxocyprinus asiaticus (assembly GCF_019703515.2). Taxonomy (NCBI): domain Eukaryota; kingdom Metazoa; phylum Chordata; class Actinopteri; order Cypriniformes; family Catostomidae; genus Myxocyprinus; species Myxocyprinus asiaticus. Next base: position 20,452,890 of record NC_059382.1, on the reverse strand, counting down.
AGGTTTGTGTTTCTTTACATATTAAAGAGTACCCCCAATTAGTTCCACACAATAATGTGAAGATATTCTAAACTGATCATGCAAAAAAACAACATTGGTATCGGATCGGGATCGGTATTTCCGAGATTTCCGATATCGGATCGGAAGAGAAAAAGTGGTATCGGTGCATCCCTAGTACCGATACCTGCAGGCTGTCTGACTGATGCACAACAATGCTTACACACATTTGGCATATTTGGGGGGAAATTAATGCACAAATTAGAATGGTGATATGTCCTAGTGTGATTATTAAACCGTGAAAGGCTGCAATCTTAGTCTGCATGAGCTGTGTGCTTTAAAGTTAATGTGTGAAGCATACCGATTACAACTCCAGACTCCTCAGAATCATGCGCGCCGTGTTATATGAGATGACAGAGCAGAGCACTCATCCACTGTGAAGCGCGCAGCACAAGTAGACTACATATTTATATCATTAGATCACACTGGGTCATGTCGCAAACTGTTTATCCGGACTTGTGAAGCTTTCGTCAAAATAAAAGCTAGATGCCTGAAATTCAAGAAATTTTTACAAATACATTGCAAATTTATTGTAAAATGTAAAATTCACTGTAGTAATAATAATAAATTGGAGTGATTAATAATAATGATGATAATTCAGCAATATATCACAAGCAAGAGTGCTGTTGTACTGAAAAGTTTGCAAATAAAAATGCAATGGTATGTTAAAAAATAATTGTTTTCATATGTTAAGTTTTAATTTGGTTAGACACCATTTTGATGAGGAAATTAGATCACACTGTGCCATGTCGCTAACTGTTTATACAGACTTGTGAAGATTCTGTTAAAAACACGTCAAAATAAAAGCTAGATGTCTGAAATTTAAGAAATTGTGACAGAGATACATTACAAATTTATAGTAAAATGTAATATTCACTGTAGTAATAATAATAATCATAATAAATTATAGTGATTAATAATGATGATAATTCAGCAATATATCAAGCAAGGGTGCTGTTGTACTAAATAAAAGTTTAGTAAAAACAAAATGCAATGGTTTAAAGTATTTCTGTTTTTATATGTTAAGTTTTAGGAATTAATTGGTTATACACCATTTTGATTAAATTAACTTAAAAACATGGAATTCTGAGAATTTTTTTTTTTTTAAATGGAAATCTGGATTTGGGAAAAAAAAAACAGATTTCAGTAGGGCCCTACTGAAAAAAAATACTTAAGCAGTGCATAATTAACTTGAAGGAAAATTGCATTTGTTTCAGTTTATTATTTACATTGAAACTTTACTTTTTAAATTGGCTGAAGGAGTGTGTTCAATAGCACAATACCATATTAGCATATTTTTTTGCTGTGGTATCGAAAATTGGTACGGAGAACTGAAATTTTACTGGTATCAGCACCAACCATTAAAATTTTGATATTGTGACAACCCTACATGCACAAGACTTCTGAAATCAGCAAGGAGTAATGCAGATCATGTGAAGCACACATACAATTTTCAGTAAATACAGGTATTTTACTATGGCTACAGTCACATAATAATGTTTTTGTTTGGAAAGCCATTGATTTTGCTATGTTTCTGACCCTTTCCTCAAAATCTGATCACAAATGGTTACAGGAGACACATTTGAGATGCATGTTACTATCAGCTGACCGCTTGTGATCAGATCAACTGAGACAGATGTTTATTCCAGGTGTAAACGAGGCCCTTGTGCCAGTCTTAAGGGCTATTTGTTAAATTATCTACTCTAAAGTCTCTGATTTATGTTCCTTTAATTGGGCTCTTCTCAATGACCACTCTGTTTGACATATTAGCTTTTAGATCATGGTAATAAACTCTTAGTCCCTTTTTAAATGAAGTTGAACTTTAGCCTTGGCTTTCAGCTAGACTTTGTGCCAAAACCGAAACTTGTCCAAACGCTTGCGTCCTGTGTTTGTGTTCCCTTCTGTTTTATTGGTCTCCTCTCAGAGGTCAAACACACAATAAGAAAATGTTAAGAGCTGGTTTCTGTGAATTCTGACCTGAAGTGTATTGCCATTGGCTGTTTGTATACCCGGCTCTGTTTGACTAACAAACTTGTTTGGATTTTAGTCAGTCATCACCAAAGTGCACTTGCTCAAGCAAGTCATCAAATATTTAGCAACATGTGTGCATGCGCTTTAAAAATGTCACATGGGGCAAGCCTCCTTATGGGGCTTTTTGAGGAAAAATAAGATGAAGACCTTCATTTTTTTTCTTTGAAAAGGTTACATCATGTGATTTTTACTGTTATACTTTGAAATTATGAGGACTTAAAAGTCAACATGAAATCAAAATTGACACTAATGTACTTTCTTAATACATGGTAATGGTCTTCCTTAGTGCGTTTCTTTTTTATTTGTATTTTTTTTTTGCAGTGCAAAAATATTTCTCATAATCTTTCATCCAAATGTAATAACTTTTTCCGCATCTGCAACGACATTCCGTCCCTTTAACAATGTCACCAAGCCCTTTTTTTTTTTTTTTTTTTTTTTTTTTTTTAAAACCCCTCCCTGTTACCTTAAGAACTCTTAATGATCCAGTCAATTTCTTTCTAGTTGAATATACTGTTTCTCTTGAAAATACATCACATGCTATTTTATGTTTTAGCAATTAAAGGGGTCATGAAATGCAATTTAAAAAAACATTTATTATCTTGGGGCCTGGGTAGCTCAGCGAGTATTGACGCTGACTACCACCCCTGGAGTTGTGAGTTCAAATCCAGGGCGTGCTGAGTGACTCCAGCCAGGTTGCCTAAGCAACCAAATTGGTCCGGTTGCTAGGGAGGGTATAGTCACATGGGGTAACCTCCTCGTGGTCGCTATAATGTGTGGTTCTCGCTCTCGGTGGGGCTCGTGGTGAGTTGTGCGTGGATGTCGCGGAGAATAGCGTGGGCCTCCGCGCTACGTCTCCGCGCTAACGCACTCAACAAGCCACGTGATAAGATGCATGGATTGACGGTCTCAGACACGGAGGCAACTGAGATTCGTCCTCCACCACCCGGATTGAGGTGAGTCACTATGCCACCACTAGGACTTAGAGCGCATTTGCAATTGGGCATGTCAAATTGAGGAGAAAATCCAAAATATATATTTTTTTAATTATCTTCCCTGAGGTCCACTGATTAATGTCAGTAAAGTTGTTTGCACCAAAACTGTCATAGCTTAGTAATAAATAAGTTTCCACCCTGTTTCTGGCCCTCTGACTTAAACGCTCGGTTTTGGCCTCAGCGGCTCCTTTAAACTTCAATGTAAATGCCCACTATTCTGATTGGCTAACATCATGCAGCCCCTTAAAAACAGCCATATTGGAAACTCAGTCGGAAGAGAACAAGCTCTCCACAACATTATAAAACTAAATTTCAGGCTTTACACAACGCACCTCCAACACATTGCATCTGAATATTTTAAACTTCACTCAAGCACATCAGCACCATAACTGTCAAACAGTCATGACATTTTAAATATTCATGAAGTAAACTGTTTACTCACGGTTTTGCTGACAAGTCCAAGTGTTTTTAACTGCCCCATTATTCAATAACATTTCCTTTGCAAAGCTTGAATTGTATTATGACTGGTTCACAAGCAGTCCACGCTGATATTTGCACATACACAGTCCATAGCACGGTGAAACATGACCTTCACACAGTGCACTGAGGCTCAGATCGCCAGAAACGCATCCAGACGGTCAAAGACGTCCAGCTAGTGCTTGCTTGCTTACACCAACAGTTAAAAATGGCGCAGATGGGTGCGAGAACAGCAAGACGCAGAGCAGCTGACTGAAGCCGAACGGAGTCTCCTTTCTGAGTTGTAACTGACATCGCGTCTTTTAAAAGCGGCGCGATAAACATGACAATGGTCAAAGACGTCTGTGTAATGCATGATATATGCACAAAAAACTTTTGAAAAAGGGTCCCCCTTGGTGTTCAAGAACAGTTGATAACACTAGGCCTGTCTGTCTCCCTCTCTGTTTATGATACAAACCGAACGCCAGTGGGCGGGCCCAAGGATACGATGAAACACGTTGTGGGCCATGTAAATAGAACTGAGCAATGTCTCGTGATGTCACGAACACAGTTTCTCAAAATGAGACGTTTCAGTAGAGTGGGTACTATAAATACTCTTTTTAGACTGGGGAGGAAGTTTTGAGTTCTGAAATTTACAGTATTTGTTTTAAAGTAGTTACCTCTTATGTCTATATATCAAGGAAGATGTTTTTTTTCCATTTTATGACCACTTTAAAGTTGAAAAAAATGAGGAATGTGCAAAATATTTTATTTATTTTTTAAAATAGATGCAAATTGGAGATTTTTCTCATTTTCCCCCCCCAGTGTCCTGAGGTGAGGTTGAATATCATCTCTAATCTAGACTGTGTGAATGAGGTGATTGGGATCCGGCAGCTCTCTCAGTCTCTGCTGCCGGCTATAGTGGAACTGGCTGAGGATGCCAAATGGAGAGTTCGACTGGCCATCATCGAGTACATGCCCCTGCTTGCAGGCCAACTAGTAAGTCTGTTCTCCACTCTTCTGCATTAAGATTGACTATTTAGATCTGAAATGAAGGCTAGTTACTTCTGCCTTGGACTGATTTTGTCTTAACACCGTTCTTAAAAGAATAATTCACCCAAAAATGAAAATTCCTTTATTAACACAACCTCATGTCTTTTCTACACGTTGAAAGAATTGTTACTAGGGCTGTGAAGCTCCAAATGGCCAAAATAACCGGAAATTGGTTTGTAAAACGTGCTGTGTTTCAAGTCTTCTGAAGCCGTACAATAGATTTAAATGCGAAACAGACAGAAATTTAAGCCATCGTTCCCTAAAAATCTTCCCTGCCATCCATAATAGCTCTCAAATCTCATTTTTAGTTTAATATGAACGTGACAATTCAAGACGTGTTGTGCCAGGTTTTTTTTTTTTTTTTTTTCCAGCTTTAATTTCAGTCTGCTCCTCACACAAAGCTATCAGATATCTTAAGATAACTCGTATAGACTACTACTATGGTACTACATTTTGTATTTTTGGAGCTTGACAGCCCTCATCCCTATTTTTCATTCATTTTTGTGGTATAAAATATTCTGGAATAAAAGTTAGTGATACTGGTTTTGAAGGGTGAGTAAATGATGACAACTTTCATTTATGGGTTAGCTATTCATTTAAACTAGTCAGAATGTGACTGTCCCAACTTTGTTCCCAGGGAGTTGAGTTCTTCGATGAGAAGTTGAATTCCTTGTGTATGGCATGGCTCATTGATCACGGTATGTCCTCCCAGTCCTCCTGTTTTCTTTGTTTGATGAGCATTATAGGAAAAAAGAAAGCTATTGTTGAATTTTTGATGGCAGCCAACCAAAGCAGTTGCCTTCTCTCACACTTTCCTACTTCCCAAAAGGGAAGGAGTGCTTCCTGTACCTCAACACGTAGGACATGGCTTTAGCAACACCAAGGCAATGCTTTATAATGCTGATTAGATCTTGCAGACTTCACTGCAATACCTGTTGCAGTGAGTTGCAATGTTGCTTGGCACCTGTTAACACAAGCAATTCAACACGTCAAAACTAAACTGCTCCCATTAAAATGAGCAAAGTGGCTGACTGTGATAAAATTTGCAGAGTATGCTGTAGTTTTATTCTTGGTGACAGATTTTATTAAAATCATGGTGCAGATATGCAGCACTATAATAAACATAATGCAAGAATCTCAGTTGAAAGATTTCTAACATCGCATGGTATAAAACATCATATTCCCAGTCCTAATTTCCACAGTACTAAATGCACAGTGCAACCTTTTTCACAGGTGGGCTGGTTAACGAAATAAGACTTGACCACTGTGAATGCCCCACATATCTCTCACCGAGTTGCCAGTTATGTTCATATCAGCCTAATTTCCAGTTTTATTCTGATGCCGCTGTGCCCCTGTTAGAGAATAGATCAGGCTTTTGAACTGCCTGCTGATCTTGCTTTGATTTGCATGTAAATGTTAATGAATATTAAAGATTGGTGGGCCTCTTAGTAAAGCTTTAATTTAATGGTTGTAAGAACGGTTATGATCTCACTCTGAAACAGGCTGAGCAGACCCAGCTGTTGAGGTGTTTTGGATGGTGATTTTCAGCGAGAAGCGCACATATCTACATGCAGAGATGCACAGTTACACTCTGACACAGTTGTAGACAAAGGGCCAATTGGGTTACATCACTGGAATGTTCTTGTTTATCCTGTGCTGCTAGGCCAGCGCTCTCTACTTACATAAGTGCTCAAGAGTCTGGGCGGCACTATTCTCTGCTCTCTTATGTGTAAATGTGAGCTTGTCTTTTTTGACAAATAAACACAGGCACATCTGTCAGTACGTTTACACGCACAGTTATAACTGAGCTACAGTCTTCATCTCTGTCCAAGTATACAGAACATAATGTGCAATCGAATATTTGAAGGATGTTAAATACACCGGGTCAAATACACGTTGTGCATCTGTCTTTCGGAGCATGAGCACAGGGCCCTTAGAGGTCTGTTTATTAATATGTATAAATGCAGGAGAAAGCCAAGCTAGAATGACATTATCTGGGTCTGTTAGTTTAACTTTGCAAAAAAAAAACTAAAAAAATCTGGTGCGATTTCAGTCGGACAAAAGTGTTGACATATTAAAAATATATATTATTGTTTAAGTGTGACTGAAATCAAACTTGTGCATGTAAACGTACTCTTTGCAAAATACAAGTTTACACGTTGCCAAAATGGATTGTCGGTTTGTGTGTGTTTATTGTAATCTCCATTTAAAGCTTGACCTACTTAATGGAAATGTATATCCGTTTGTTTGATGTCAAGTATATTTATATATATATATATATTTTTTTAAAGGAATATGGGTGGGGGATTTTTCTTGAAATGCAAATTCTAAATAGGATTGTCTCGAACCAATTCAGAGCCATTTGATATAGGGGTTATGTCATGCTGTCTAATGTGTAACAGATATGTAATGCACAATTTCACAGGATCTTTGTAGACATCTGCTCTTCCCAGAATTGAGGTTAAATAGCTTAGATTGTGATCTATATTCAAGTTATTGGGAAGTCAGGTGGAATGTAATCTGCAGAGGTTACGTGGAACACCAAAACAAGGTTGAAAAACAGCACAGAATCCAAGTTTAGGTCAGACTTTCATGCCAACAATCTGTTTGATTACAAGAGCCAGCGAAAGCTGAAACTAGGCAGAATAAATATAAGTAAACAAGTGCATAATTCAAGTTATTTCACCTCATACAAGTTTAGACCTCTGATTGCCGGCCATGGTGTGGTGTATTGGATAAAGATCTGGGCTGGTAACTGAAAGGTTGTAGGCTCTAGCCCTTCAAGGGATAATCACCATTCTGCCCTTAAATCATGATTAAAGTCAACATGTAATCAAAATGGACCCTATTTACTTCCTTCATGCATGTTCCTCGTATTATTGTTAATGATTCCAATGGGAAAAAAAATACTTTGTAATCTTTTGAAATTTAATAACTTGCTCTGCATCTGAAACTTGTCTTCTGATGTCACCTATGCTGCATGGGCAATTTGTTAAAGGAATATTCCGGGTTCAGTACAAGTTAAGCTCAATCAACAGCATTTGTGGCGTAATGCTGATAACCACAAAAATGTATTTTGACTTGCCCCTTCTTTTCAAAACTCGAGGTTACAGTGAGGCACTTGCAGTGGAAGTGAATGGGGCCAATTTTTGGAGGTTTTAAATGCAGAAATGTGAATCTTCTAATTTTATAAAAGCACTTGCATTAGTTCTGTTAAAACCCATGTAATATTTGAGATGTGAAGTCGTTTAAATCATAATTTTTACAGTCATTTTAGGGTTTGTTGACATTGCATCGTCATGACAACGAAGTTGCAAAATTGGCTATACGCAGAAAAAGTTTAGTGATTTTATCACACTATACTTTTGAAAAAGTGAGTGTTTTAATGTTCAAAAATTGGCCCCCATTCACTTCCATTGCAAGTGCCTCACTGTAACCTCGATTTTTGAAAAGGAGGGGCAAGTCAAAATACATTTTTGTGGTAATCAGTATAATGCCAAAAATGCTGTCGATTAAGCTTGACTTGAATTGAACTCTGAATATTCCTTTAATGTTAACCAATAGTCAAATAGCTATTTAGACGTTTTTGAAGGCTACTGTTGTAGGTAAGGTAGCCTTTCTAAAATAATGCAGTTAATGTAACAGTTGACTACAAACTCGCTTTTAGGTCCAATTTCACAATCCAATCTATTCACAGTGAAATGAGACATGTCCTACTTTTTATTTTCTCGTTGAATATAATGTTGCACTCGGAAATGTCAAATTGCGCCAAAAGAGCTCTGCAGCCGGCGACTGCACTGCAAATGATGTCAATCAGGTTTTTTCCCAACACTCTCAAACTACTTGTATTTTTGTGGATAAAAATATATTATCTCTATATGTATAATCAACAACTTTAATGAGTGTGCTGAAAGTCACTTTGGATAAAAGTGTGTTAAATGACTACTTGCTTGTGAGAATGAAGAATGTGCCTTCAAGGAGTAATGCAGTGCACTGTGATTCTGCCAATCTGGAGTGACATATTTGTGGTTACAACCATCTAAATATCGCTGCACTACTGTTAGTAGAAGTAGAGGTAACAGAAGCCTCTTTGCATTATTTGCAGTGTATGCCATTCGAGAGGCTGCCACCTGCAACCTGATGAAGCTGGTGGAGAAGTTTGGAGCAGAGTGGGCCCAGAACACCATCGTGCCCAAAGTGCTCGGTATGGCCAACGATCCCAACTACCTGCACAGGATGACCACACTTTTCTGCATCAATGTGAGTATGGAAACCTTGAAGCTATGGTAGCCGTTTGGTCCTTTACAACTAAGTGTTCTAATAGAAAGTCATTTTGCAGTTTTCATACCCAGTGCCAGTAAAGTTTTGATATATTCAATATGTGCTTTCAGGCTCTGTCTGAAGCATGTGGAGAGGAGATCACCACAAAGCACATGCTGCCTGTAGTCCTCAAGATGGCCACTGACCAGGTGGCCAATGTGCGCTTCAATGTGGCCAAATGCTTACAGAAAATTGGACCAGTTCTGGAAAGCAGGTATGTTGTTTTTAACAGTCTAAATAATGGATTATTGATAGTAGAATTGTTGTTAGAAGCAGACGTACCAACAATGATGTGTCCTACAGTGCTTTGCAAGCAGAGGTTAAACCAGTACTGGAGAAACTAGCCACAGACCAAGATATGGATGTGAAATACTTTGCTCAGGAAGCTGTAAGTGGTATGTATCCCTGTATCCCTCTAGCTTTCAAGCAGATTTACATATTTAAACTTATTCACCATGTGTCTTGCGATTGGATTGCTATCTGATTATGCACATTGCATTTACACTTGGCTAGATAAATGAGTCTCTGCAAAACCAATGTAAATCTGATCTAATATTTGCACACTATATGCAACTATAACTTCCGTGATTAAGCTAATGTCGCTAATGTAGGCTGCTAAAATTGCTTCGATTGCGTAACAAAAGGTGCAAGCTGTTTTGTCGCATTTTTGTTGTCATTAGGCTCCCAAACATCCGTATGGTAACATAGTTTTAAACTCGGCAAAAAAAGAAACATCCCTTTTTCAGGACACTGTATATTAAAGATAATTTTGTAAAAATCTAAATAACTTTACAGATCTTTATTGTAAAGGGTTTAAACAATGTTTTCCATGCTTGTTCAACGAACCATAAACAGTTAATGAACATGCACCTGTGGAACGGTCATTAAGACACTAACAGCTTACAGACGGCTAGGATACTAAAGAGACCTTTCTACTGACTCTGGAAAAACACCAAACGAAAGGTGCCCATGGTCCCTGCTCATCTGCGTGAACGTGCCTTAGGCATGCTGCAATGAGGCATGAGGACTGCAGATGTGGCCAGGGCAATAAATTGCAATGTCCGTACTGTGAGACGCCTAAGACAGCACTACAGGGAGACAGGAAGGACAGCTGATTGTCCTCGCAGTGGCAGACCACGTGTAACAACACCCACACAGGATCGGTACATCCGAATATCACACCTGCGGGACAGGTACAGGATGGCAACAACAACTGCCCGAGTTAAACCAGGAACACATAATCCCTCCATCAGCGCTCAGACTGTCCGCAATAGGCTGAGAGAGGGTGGACTGAGGGCTTGTAGGCCTGTTGTAAGGCAGTTCCTTACCAGACATCACTGGCAACAACGTTGCTTATGGGCACAAACCCACCTTCGCTGGACCAGACTGGACTGGCAAAAAGTGCTCTTCACTGACGAGTCGCGGTTTTGTCTCACCAGGGGTGATGGTCGGACTCGCGTTTATTGTTGAAGGAATAAGCGTTACACCGAGGCCTGTACTCTGGAGCGGGATTGATTTGGAGGTGGAGGGTCCGTCATGGTCTGGAGCGGTGTGTCATAGCATCATCGGACTGAGCTTGTTGTCATTGCAGGCAATCTCAAAGCTGTGCGTTACAGGGAAGACATCCTCCTCCCTCGTGGTACCCTTCCTGCAGGCCCATCCTGACATGACTCTCCAGCATGACGATGCCATCAGCCATACCGCTCGTTCTGTGTGTGATTTCCTGCAAGACAGGAATGTCAGTGTTCTGCCATGGCCAGCAAAGAGCCCGGATCTTAATCCCATTGAGCATGTCTGGAACCTGTTGGATCGGAAGGTGAGGGCTAGGGCCATTCCCCCCCAGAAATGTCCATGAACTTACAAGTACTTTGGTGTAAGAGTGGGATAACATCTCGCAGCAAGAACTGGCAAATCTGGTGCAGTTCATGAGGAGGAGATGCACTGCAGTACTTAATGAAGCTGGTGGCCACACCCCAGATACCGACTGTTACTTTTGATATTGATCCCCCCTTTGTTCAGGGACACATTATTCCATTTCTGTTAGTCACATGTCTGTGAAATTTGTTCAGTTTGTCTTAGTTGTTGAATCTTTCTATGTTCATACAAATATTTACACATGTCAAGTTTGCTGAAAATAAAAGCAGTTGAAAGTGAGAGGACATTTCTTTTTTGCTGAGTTTATATGCTGAGTTAAGTTTATGAATGTGGCCTGAACAACCAGAAATATTTACACTTGGCCAAGCTGTGTTTAGTTGCATCTCAAGCTCCTGAGTGATCAAATTGCTTTCCGTCTCAAATGTGTCTTGGAGGGCATTTAGATTTGGTCTTTTTTTTTTTTTTTTTTTTTTTTAGGGCTGCCGATTTAACATTTAATTTAGTGCGATTAAATGAAAAATAACGCAATTAATCATGACCCCAAACCATATGTAAATTCCTTCGAAAGGAATGTACCATCTCGATGTTTTTGTGAATCTGTGGCTGAAGGGGGTAGTCAGCAAAACTCCAGCTGTACAGGCAACGCACCTCGTCAAACAAACGAGAGCTGGCAGCACAGCCTTCCACAGATGATGCGCTCTTACGCTCAGACCGAGGACAACATAATGCAGGGTTCACGAGACACGTTTTTTTTTTTTTTTAAAGTTCCAAACTACGTTAAACTTAACACCGCATCCTAAAAATACAGCACTTATGATGTGAAACACTGAAAACGAGTACATACAGGTGCATCTCAATAAATTAGAATGTCGTGGAAAAGTTCATTTATTTCAGTAATTCAACTCAAATTGTGAAACTCGTGTATTAAATAAATTCAATGCACACAGACTGAAGTAGTTTAAGTCTTTGGTTCTTTTAATTGTGATGAATTTGGCTCACATTTAACAAAAACCCACCAATTCACTATCTCAAAAAATTTGAATATGGTGACATGCCAATCAGCTAATCAACTCAAAACACCTGCAAAGGTTTCATGAGCCTTCAAAATGGTCTCTCAGTTTGGTTTACTAGGCTACACAATCATGGGGAAGACTGCTGATCTGACAGTTGTCCAGATGACAATCATTGACACCCTTCACAAGGAGGGTAAGCCACAAACATTCATTGCCAAAAAAGCTGGCTGTTCACAGAGTGCTGTATCCAAGCATGTTAACATAAAGTTGAGTGGAAGGAAAAAGTGTGGAAGAAAAAGATGCACAACCAACCTAGAGAACCGCAGCCTTATGATTGTCAAGCAAAATCGATTCAAGAATTTGGGTGAACTTCACAAGGAATGGACTGAGGCTGGGGTCAAGGCATCAAGAGCCACCACACACAGACGTGTCAAGGAATTTGGCTACAGTTGTCGTATTCCTCTTGTTAAGCCACTCCTGAACCACAGACAATGTCAGAGGCGTCTTACCTGGGCTAAGGAGAAGAAGAACTGGACTGTTGCCCAGTGTTCCAAAGTCCTCTTTTCAGATGAGAGCAAGTTTTGTATTTCATTTGGAAACCAAGGTCCTAGAGTCTGGAGGAAGGGTGGAGAAGCTCATAGCCCAAGTTGCTTGAAGTCCAGTGTTAAGTTTCCACAGTCTGTGATGATTTGAGGTGCAATGTCATCTGCTGGTGTTGGTCCATTATGTTTTTTGAAAACCAAAGTCACTGCACCTGTTTACCAAGAAATTTTGGAGCACTTCATGCTTCCTTGTGCTGACCAGCTTTTTAAAGATGCTGATTTCATTTTCCAGCAAGATTTGGCACCTGCCCACACTGCCAAAAGCACCAAAAGTTGGTTAAATGACCATGGTGTTGGTGTGCTTGACTGGCCAGCAAACTCACCAGACCTGAACCCCATAGAGAATCTATGGGGTATTGTCAAGAGGAAAATGAGAAACAAGAGACCAAAAAATGCAGATGAGCTGAAGGCCACTGTCAAAGAAACCTGGGCTTCCATACCACCTCAGCAGTGCCGCAAACTGATCACCTCCATGCCACGCCGAATTGAGGCAGTAATTAAAGCAAAAGGAGCCCCTACCAAGTATTGAGTACATATACAGTAAATGAACATACTTTCCAGAAGGCCAACAATTCACTAAAAAAATTTTTTTTTTATTGGTCTTATGATGTATTCTAATTTGTTGAGATCGGTTTGTGTGCATTGAATTTATTTAATACACGAGTTTCACAATTTGAGTTGAATTACTGAAATAAATGAACTTTTCCACGACATTCTAATTTATTGAGATGCACCTGTAGACCAACCAAGGAGCTCTAAGACCAACATTCAAAAATGGTGCAGATGGAATTAGGCCAATAATATGATTATGTTCAATGATATGGAAATAAAAAAAATGTGTATTGTCTAAATGCTTTACTTGTCTGCTGCCACAATATGATAATGTACTGTGATAAATGTATATGTGATAAATTCAATTAATTAATTGGTAGATCATGTAATTCATTTGATTAAAACACTTTACTTGATTGACAGCCCTAGTCTTTTCATAGTAATAGCTATCTGGTCAGTAAAAATGTATGAAGTGAATACAAAGTAAATTCTCACATTTTAATTCTCTTCTATGCTGTTTTTTTTTTTTTCTCTCCTCAGTTCTTAACTTGGCCTGAAAGACTTGCTCTCCACACCATTGAAAAACTGACAACACAAAACTTGTTGCATTCTATTTGTTCATTTTGAATTGGTATCATCAGTGTATTCTTGTGTACTTTCAAAGATACTGAATGATCAAAAGACGGACTTGTTGTCAAGTAGTACCTCTTATGCTGTATGTAAATCTGCCTCGAACACGCTGCTGCCACAGCTCAGCTCTGCATGCTTGTACAGTTTGCGCATTGCTCTTCAGACTCTCAAAGATCACCGCCGCAAGCCATTTCAGTTCAGTCGTTTTGTAATCGGTATGTGCCTGCTTCACCTTGCCATTGCTTTTCTTAGACTAGACCTCATCCTGCCAGTAGCAGATGGTGCGAAATGCCTGTTCAGTTGCTTTAGTAGATTTGCAAGTGTACAGCACATTGTTTACATGTGTTCCCTCTCCAGGGAAAATCTCTCATGCACTCACATGGTTTTTAACCACAGAGTCCTCTTTTGTATGCAGGGCAAATTAGTCCCCTGAACACACGGTAAGATTGCGATCTCTCTTGAATTTACTTGACATAATAAAGTTACACTTTGTCATAAGCATTTTTCAACAAGGGACTGTATAATTGAATCAGTTGTGCTTCAACACAGGATACAAGTCTTAACGTCTCATACTTAATTAACTCTTGTTTCACCTGCAGGATCAGTTGTAGCCCCTCTTTACTCTTCCTCGAAGACCTTGTTCTAACTCCTGTGCCAACGATCTCTTGTTATAATTCAGTTGTTTGTGACAGTTTTTATATTTTCTAGTAGTGGACTTGAAGGGCTTGATGTACACTTCTGTTAAAAGCATGGTTGTGTCAGTTATTTGGCTGGCTGGAGGAATGCTTTCTCTTGTAGGTGATAAATTGATTCAGCAATATTAATTACTACAAATAACATTCACCTACTGCATTCTGAGGTATCTCCTTTGTTCATGCTCAATATCATGAGGAAGTGTTTTTGTTTTTTTTTTGTTTTTTTTTAATAACTCAGCTGGGTCACTTTGGGTTTTAATAAAGTCATTTGAACAATGTATCTTGCTACTGTCCTCCTTTTGAAACACTTTTCCTGACTAATCATTGCATAATTCTAAGTGGAACAGTGTGTGCGTCACACCTGAAAGATATCGTCTCTAAGAGTTTGTTATTCTATATGAATTTTAAAGATTAATGTGGAATCAGGTTTTTGGTCTCCTGATGAACCATTTTCTACAGTTACCTGGCTAATGATCTTATCGAGGGCGTTGGATTGCATGTTTTTGTCACCGAGTTTGGCAGGAACTGGAGGTACTGCAGTCTGGCACTTCTCCTGTAGTATCAGATGTCTTTTTTTTTTTTAAACCAGCAACAATTCAACGGCTATAAAAACTCTTAGGCTGTATTTAGGAGAAGACCTAGATGGAACAAATTTACGCAGCTCACATAGAGTTATTAAATTATTAGATTTAGAAAACAGTGCTCAACAATAAGGATTTTTTTTCCTGCTGGCACAGTTGGTTAAGTAGTCCAGTTTTTTCATTTTAACACAAAAAAGACTTCTCATGCAACTGTTTTCTTTTAAATAGAAGAAATAATGTTTTGCAATAATAGATGTTACATTTCCTAGCTAACTTCCAAGACTATGGAAGTCTTGGTTCCCCTAAGATTATGGTTTCAACAAAACCTCAAAGTATAGGTCTCGGAACAATAATCGGCGTTTCCCAATCTGTGGCCGTTTTCAAACCGGGATGGGTGTTTTTCAGCTATCCAATAGAAGTAGCGAATCTCATTGTAGTAATCCATGGACTTTTCTGAACTATCCAATGAAAGGAAGGAATCTTAATGTAGTAGGCAAATCACGTAGCGCGTTTGAAAAATGCCCACTGATTGAAGAGTGGCCATTTTTGTTCTGCAGAGACACAAGTCTATCTCAGTCAGCCAGCTAAATAATGTAACCTTGATCAAAACATCACAGAAAACCAAATATTTAATTATGTTCAAAATATAAATGCATACGGGTATTAAAGGTCCACTCAGTATTTTTTTTCCCCCATTAAAAAAAGTTTTACGCCTAATGAAATTAATTGTAATTTTGAAACGTGTATTAAATCATGACCACTCACATGAAATGAGGACTCTAGTCATATCAGTAACCTTATAAAAGCTGTTTTATTTTACATGGGGCAGGGGGCCCTCATGGGGGCTGCCATTTTAGAATCACATGACCAGCTGAATACTACTCGCTTAATCTCAGTAACCGTCTTGTTATTGGACACTTTCACTCCTGGATTAAATTAATCATGGCTGACTGTGAATGGCATCTGTAACTGAAAACTATTGATTTTGAATGATGCTGAATCCACACCACTAGATATTACTGTAAGTCCATGATGACACAAACAAAAAGTTCCTGAGTGCACCTTTATCAAATAAGGTTATGTTTGGTGAGAAAACACATCTTTTAAAAATTTAGATTAGGGGCCTGGGTACGACACCTGGAGTCACAAGTTCGAATTCAGGGTGTGCTGAGTGACTCCAGTCAGGCCTCCTAAGCAACCAATTGGCCCGGTTGCTAGGGTGGGTGAATCACGTTGGATTAACCTTATCGTGGTCGCCATAATGTGGTTCTCGCTCTCGGTGGGGCGCGTGGTGAGTTGTGCATGGATGCCGTGGAGAATAGTGTGAAGATTCCACACGTGCTAGGTCTCCGCGGTAACACGCTCAACAAGCCACGTGATAAAATGCACGGATTGACGGTCTCAGAAGCGGAGGCAAATGAGATTCCTCCTCTGCCACCCGGATTGAGGCGAGTCACTACGCCACCACGAGGACTAGAGCGCATTGGGAAATGGGCATGCCAAACTGGGGAGAAAAAATAAATTAAAATCTAGATTAAACACATGTCAGGTTTGTATGTAATCTTTGTGTCCATGTTGGTTTCATACATTTTTGAAAAATATTTCTAGCATTTTATGCAAAAATGTTGATTTAATTACTTTCAGTCTTTTTATTTAAATGTCTTTTTAAAAGTGGTGCAACCATCAAGTAAAAGGTATTAAAATACTAACACATAAGTGAACACAACTTTATAATTGAAAAGTTATAAAACATATAATTTTAATTTCTTACGTACAAAAATAGTACAACATGCACCTTTTCACAATGTCAAAATATCTTGATATTTTTTTTTTTTTTTTAAACCCCAAACACCATCTTGTGGGTCCAAAAGGGTTTTCTATATATAAAGAAAAAACAATTGTCACATGACAGCAAAATGGCAACCTATGTCTGTTACACCACTTGACTTTGATTTGGTTGAAAGTTTTTTCCTTTAATTACGTTTTACTTGTAATATTTTAAAAAAATTGCTTCTATTTTAAAAGTAAAAATCTGAAAAGTTTATTCTGCTCTACTCATGCCAACATTGTTTTTTTTTTTTTTTTTTTTTTTAAAGAATTTCAGCTTTTAAAAAGACTGATTTTTATTTATTTTTTTTATACTATCTCCAGATGGTTACACCACATGACCTTTTTTACTTTAAGCCCCAGAAAAAAAATATCAAAATGATTTGGAACTCCGGAATTAAAAAATTGTAATCATAGAAGAGGTGTATTCAAGTCATTGTTTTGTGTGAATTACATTTTTCTTTTGTATATTGAGTTAATAGATTCTGACAAAAAAAAAAAAAAAAAATTCACGTTATTGAGTTATACATGATCAACAAATGTAAGTTCATCTAAATGTGTACTCTGGCCCAGTGGGGCAGGTGAAAGTTCTGTCAACTGGCCCAAAATGCTCTCTCACTGTCCCCGAGCCATCCTAATCATTGAACCCTGAAAAGGGTAATAAACTATCCTATATTATTTGAATGTGCACCCTTAGAAGTTTTAAGGGCATGTTGTCATACTGTAGATCAGGCTGACTTTAGCTCACAGGTTTGCATGAGTATTTTATGCAATCTCATTACGTGAGCCTGTATATCGAGACCGTGGATAATTAGGGAGCAATCTAAAACTCACATTAAAGGGATACTTCACCCCAAAATGAAAATTCTCTCATGATTTACTCACCCTCATGCCATCCCAAATGTGTATGACTTTCTTCTGCAGAACACAAATTAAGATATTTAGAAGAATATTTCAGCTCTGTAGGTCCTCACAGTGCAAGTGAATTGGTGCCAAAATGTTGAAACCCCAAAATCCTCATAAAGGGAGCATAAATGTAATCCATGTGTTCAGACACGATATGATAGGTGTGGGTGAGAAACGGATCAATATTTAAGTCATTTTTTGTCATAAAGTCTCCTCCCTGCCCATTAGGGGGCGATATGCAAGAAGGATGTTAATCACCAAAAATGGAGAATGAGAAAGTTGAAATTGACTGAGCAGGGTGGAGAATTTAATAGTAAAAAAAAAAAAAAGGACATAAATATTGATCTGTTTCTCACCCACACCTATAAGATCTCTTCAGAATATGTGGATTTAACCACCAGTGTCGTCTGGAGTACTTTTATTTTGCCCTAACATGGATTTTGGAGCTTCAAAATTTTGGCACCCATTCACTTGTATGGACCTACAGAGCTGAGAAATATTTCTAAAAATCTTTGATTGTGTTCAGCAGAAGAAAGAAAGTTATACACATCTGGGATGGTATGAGAGTGAGTAAATGATGAGAGAATTTTCATTTTTGGGTGAACTAACCCTATAACGTCTTCTGCAATCACTCATAAATGGGCACACTGTAGAGCAGAACTTAAGTGAAGAAAGTGGAATGTACAAGCCTCAGGGTTTTAGGCCTTGCTCTTGTCAGTGATGAAGCTCTTCCTTTAGAGCAGCAGGATGGATCATTGTAGCCAATAGCTGTCAGATGTTCCTGCTTGTGTGTTAGAAGGATTATGAAATAGCCACTTTGTTTTGCTTAGTGTTCCTTTAGCTCAAGTGGTAGAGCATGACACTATACGCCATGAACATTGGTTCAATTCCCAGGGAGCACAGGTGTGTGATAGATATATATATATATATAAAACACTACAAGTTGCACTACAAGTTACTTTGGATAAAAATGTCTTAAATGCATTTATGTAAATTCTTATCAATGATATGTTAATGTCAGTGCATATCAAGCTGAAATGCAAAGACGGATTGCACTGAATGAGATGGGGTGGTCAAGTCACAAGATGCTGCAATGTTTTCTTTTCTAGTGTCCAGTTTTGGGTAATGTTGTCATTCAGACTGCACTGATAGTGCTTTGATGGAATTAGAAATCCACAAATCCAACCTAACACAAGCTGTTCTCCACGGTTTAATATTTAGCTCTCTTCTTTTGATTACTTGTATGCTTCCCCTAAGTGATATCATCTGTGAACATTGGGTTTTACTACTATGCTGATGACATTCAGATTTCATCACCAGCTCTAAAACACGCATTTCACATATCTACATAAAATGTTCCCATACTCGCAAAAACAGATGCAGAAAATTTAGTATATGCTTTCTAAACCTCATGCTTGTACTACTGCAATGCCCTACTCATGGGCCTACCCAACAAAAATATTGCTAGATTACAATATATACAAAACCAAGCAGCAAGAGTACTTTCAGCTCACATCATTCCTCTTCTACAACCTCTTCACTGGTTGCCTGTCCCCATCCCAGATTGAATTCAAAATACTCCTTTCAACAAAGGTCTGAACTGTCCTGTTTATCTGTCAGAGTTGCTTCATCCATATATTCCCTCTGGTCATCAGTTGCTGGTTTATATGCTGTCTCTTGGTTTCAGTTCTCCTCCATTGGTCACAGGTCTCTGTTTTAACACAAAAAGCAAATGGCCTCGCAAAAGAATGTTTTGGTGGATGTGCAGCTAATATTCACAGAATTTGTTTCTTTTGTTTTGTTTGTTGAAGGTAAGTGATAGATCCAAGTTTGTTGTATTCTTTTTCTTTCTTATTCTTATATCAATGATGCATTATTAGATTCATTGATGAGCAAAGTTTTCACATTTTTTGATTGAGGACATGTGGTGGGTATCTGGTTGTGGTTTCTTCTCTGAAAACAATGTTCCATTAAATTTTTAACCATAAAAAAACAATCCAACCAAATCACAGGGCCAACATTCACTAACATGGAGACCATAAACAATCTAACTTCAGATAGTTGTTGTGTTGCCTTGAGCTAAGATGACAACAGGATAAAAATATCATGGCCGCAATTGAAAGGAAACCTTCTGTTCTCTACCTTTGACCATGCCTAACATGTTTATGACTATATACCATTTCATTATCAGCTCCACAAATATCATTTGTGAATATGTAAAGATTATGTCCATAATCCATCATAGTGAGAAACCGAACGGATGTTAAAAAGAGAACTGGGTTTATATACGTAACCTAACGTTAATGTAACTGCGAAATTCAGATACTAATCTGATTCCATAAGAAAAGATTGCAGAGAATGATGTAATACGAAACAATCTAATCATTGGTGTGGGTGTGTGTATATATACAGTATTGGCCAAAAATATTGGCACCCTTGGTAAATATGAGCAAAGAAGGCTGTGAAAAATGTCTCTATTGTTTATCCTTTTGAGCTTTCATTCAAAATATTCAAAAAAATCTAACCTTTAATTGAAGTAAACTAAATGAAAGGGGGGGGGATCTCATAATTAAATATTTTTCTCCAAAACACGTTTGCCACAATTATTTGCACCCCTAAAAATTCTTATGAGTAAAATATATCTGAAGTATATTCCCATTCATATTTTACATTTGGTTTAGTTCACCTGGGTGACAAGGAACATGAAATTGTTCAGCCATGACTTCCTGTTTCACACGGATATAAATATGAGGTAACACAAAGGCCAAATTCTCTTTGTCATCCATCACAATGGGTAAGACCAAAGAATAAAGTTATGATGTGCAGCAAAAATGTTGTTAAGCATCACAAAATGGGAAGTAGCTATAAGAAAATAGCTAAAGCATTGAAAATACCAATTTTCACCATCATGGCAATAATTAAGAAGTGCCAATCAACTGGAGATGTTACAAATCGGCCTGAAAGAAGACGTGTCTATACTGTCTCCATGCACGGTGAGGAGGATGCTTCGAGTGGCCAAAATTCTCAGAGGATCACAGCTGGAGAATTGCAGGAAATAGTTGGGTCTTGGGGTCAGAAAATCTCCAAAATTACAATCAGACGTCACCTACATCACCACAAGTTGTTTGGGAAGGTCTCAAGAAAAAAGCCTCTGCTCTCAAGAGTCTTCAGTTTACCAGACACTACTGGAACTTAAAATGGGACCGGGTTCTATGGTCAGATAAAATAAAAATAGAGCTTTTTGGCAGTAAACACTAGAGACGAGTTTGGCGCACATAGAGAGGTAGCCATATGGAAAAGTACCTCATGCCCACGGTTAAATATGATGGTGAAGTTTAACATGTGGGGCTGTTTTTATGCCACAACTGTATGCATATATATATATATATATATGTTATGTTAAGACTGTAACATAACAAAATGTGGAAAAAGTGAAGCGCTGTGAATACTTTCCGGAAGCACTGTATACATATATATACACACACACACTGGTGGCCAAAAGTTAGGAATAATGTACAGATTTTGCCGTTTCGGAAGGAAATTGGTACTTTAATTCACCAAAGTGGCATTCAACTGATCACAAAGTATAGTCAGGACATTACTGATGTAAAAAACAGCACCATCACTATTTGAAAAAAGTTTTTGATCAAATCTAGACAGGCCACATTTCCAGCAGCCATCACTCCAACACCTTATCCTTGAGTAATCATGCTAAATTGTTAATTTGGTACTAGAAAGTCACTTGCCATTATATCAAACACAGTTGAAAGCTATTTGCTTTGTTAAATGAAGCTTAACATTGTCTTTGTGTTTGTTTTTGAGTTGCCACAGTATGCAATAGACTGGCGTGTATTAAGGTCAATATTAGGTCAAAAATGGCAAAAAAGAAACAGCTTTCTCTAGAAACTCATCAGTCAATCATTGTTTTGAGGAATGAAGGCTATACAATACTTGAAATTGCCAAAAAACTGAAGATTTCATACAAAGGTGTACACTACAGTCTTCAAAGGACAACTGACTCTAACAAGGACAGAAAGAGATGTCGAAGGCCAGATGTACAACTAAACAAGAGGATAAGTACATCAGAGTCTCTAGTTTGAAAAATAGACGCCTCACACATTCTCAGCTGACAGCTTCATTGAATTCTACCTGCTCAACATCAGTTTCATGTACATCAGTAAAGAGAAGACTCAGGAGTGCAAGCCTTGTGGGAAGAATTGCAAAAAAAAAAAAAAAAAAAAAAAAAGCCACTTTTGAAACAGAAAAACAAAAAGAAAAGGTTAGAGTGGGCAAAGAAACACAGACATTGGACAACAGATAATTTGGAAAAGAGTGTTATGGATCTTAACCCCATTGAGCTTTTGTGGGATCAGCTAGACTGTAAGGTGCATGAGAAGTGCCCGACAAGACAGCCACATCTACGGCAAGTGCTACAGGAAGCGTGGGGTGAAATGTCACCTGAGTATCTGGACAAACTGACAGCTAGAATGCCAAGGATCTGCAAAGCTGTCATTGCTGCACATGGAGGATTTTTTGATGAGAACTCTTTGAAGTAGTTTAAGAAGTTCTGAACATTTTTTTCAAATTGTAATAGTCATTTTTCACATTATTAATGTCCTGACTATACATTGTGATCAGTTGAATGCCACTTTGGTGAATAAAAGTACCAATTTTTTCTATAAGAGCAAAATCTGTACATTATTCCAAACTTTTGGCCGCCAGTATATAATATATATATATATATACACACACTGTATGGCCTTCAGATTGCATTAGACATGTCCACTACACAATACTACAAATACTGTTTGGCTGGGGCTTAGATACAGGTCAGCCAACACAGACTCCACTGGGTCAGTGGTTTCTGTCTAGTTAAGCAGACTGAATTAATCCGTGTCAGTCAGGATGTTCCTCTGAGTGTAAAATGTCTGATAACCTCCTAATTATGCTGTAATAATAGGATCCTAGAGCAATGGGAGTGTTATTACATTAACCACATTTGTCTGTAACTGTAGCTCCTTTATTAGCATAATGCCATTCCATTCACTGACTTGTCAACCATCCTGCCATTGCAAGGCGTAAATAACGATGTGGCTGTTGTTGATGCTTGTTTGTGCATCTGTTTAGATAAAGACAATGAAGCCTACTTCTAGGACCATTAATATATATTTTTTTTTCTTTTTGCATTGTGATCTTTTTGCATAATTTTCATTACAATAAAGCACATTTCTGCCTGAATTATTACAACAAAATTTTGTAATTACCATTATTCGCAAAGCTGATTCTCATTACTGTAATACAGAATTACAATATTACAATGATGTTTACAGTATATAAATACTTTCAAATGAAAGTTATAATAATCAGAATTACAATCATGAGACTTTACATGGATCACAATGCAAAAATATAATATCTTATTATTTTTTGATTATGGGGTGAAATATGCCCCAGATATCTTGACTGGCTTTGTAAGGTTCACCCAAGTAGAACACCACCAAATAAAACTTTTTTGTTTTGTTTTACATTTTAACTGCTTTTTGTTCTAGCTATTAACTAAATGTAGCATATTAAATTGGACTGAATTGCAATGGGCAGCACATGCAACTTTTTTCTTCCTATTTTTTTTTTTTTTCTGCTGCCAAAATGATCTGAATTGCGTTTGGTAAGAGAAATGTTTAGTGGCTGTTGATTTTGAGAAACAACTATTTCTCCCTCTTGTGTAATTTGTGAGCATTCCTGTGTGGTGATCTGAATCTTTCCTCATCTGCGATCAGACTGAAAGAGAATGAGAATAAAAGAGAGAGCGAGAGCATACGTATAAGTGTGAATGAGCAGGAGTGAGCTCTCAGGGTCATGTGAAAATCACAGTATAAGAGGAAGTTTTCTCTGAGAGCGAACTCGAACCTCTCTGCTGAACTCTGCCTCGCACATTAACTAAAACTAAAAGGGAATATAATAGTTCTAATAGGGAATAGAAAGTCTGGACACAAAGATGCACATAACTAAACCCATGACCCCTTCTCAGACACAAAACCTATACTCATCTGTTCCATTTACAGACACAGTCTGAAATCCCTTTTATTTTGAATGTAAACACAGGCTGTTTAAAACCCAGCTGGGTAACTCTACAGAACAATGAGAGTTGAGATACTGAAATTTCCACCTAGAAAAAAAAAAAAAAAAAAAAGACACAAAATGCTTTGATCAATAAACCTTTTGTTAATCTTAACAGCACATTAGCTTATGTGTGGTCGACAACCATGAAGGTAAATGTAGAATTGGATTTCTAAGGAATTGTATTTGCCAGCAGGAGGTGTGATTATGATATGGTAACACGTTCACTAATCTGTTCTTTCGAACTACTCATAAGAAATATTGCTATTAATACTTTTCAACGGCATATACTGATTGACAAAAAAAAATGTTTTTTTAAATTTTTTTTTTTTAACAAAAATAAAAAGCACTGTTACGAAGCTGACCAAGTGGCTCCAAACTCCACATGGTGGGGTTATGCAGGAACATTTCTGAGGGGACTTTGGTTTTGTACCTTTATAAAACCTGGATCTACATTTGTTCTGTAACAATACCAACAAAAACTGAATTAAACTGAAAAGCACAGCTATTAAAGGGGTAGTTCACCCAAATATTCCAAAACTGTATGTCTCACTTCCGTGGAACACAGAAGAAGAAATAATGAAGCTTTCAAGATTAAAAAGGAGAGAAAAGCACCAATAAAAAGTAGCATAAACTTGTGTAATATATTCCAAGTCATCTGAAGCAATACACTAGCTTTCTATGACAAACAGATCAAAATTGATGTAGTTTTTCACTGAAAATCTTGACAATCATTCTAGCTCTCGTTGGAGATCCATGAATTATTCTTTTGAGTCAGAACATCTCAAGAAATCGGTTAGTCTGGTTCACAAAAGGGGTGGAGTGCCCCTTCATGGTTACTCTGCCAGTCAGGGAGGGGGATATGAGAAGGGCAATGCCCTGACTAGGCCATGACTACTTCTATGATACCTTTATGGTGCTTTTACATCCTTTTTTAAGCCTGAAAGCTTCAGCTGCCTTTGATTGTAACTGCATGGACAAGAGTGACCAATATTAAACATTCTATGATGGTTTTACAGTGCTTTTACATCCTTTTTGAAGCTTGAAAGCTTCAGTCCCCCATTCATTATAACTGTATGGAAAACAGCAACCAATACATTATTAAAAATGTTTTGTGTTCCATGGAAGAAAGAAAGTCATTCGGGTTTAGCACATGACGGTGAGTAAATATTGACCGAATTTTCATGTTTGGGTGAACTATCCCTTTAAGATCTTAACTTAAAAAGAACAAAGAAAAAGGCACACTAAACACCATCACATTAAACATCATATTTGTTGCATTTTGAAAACACTTTTAAAGTGCTTTTCTAACCCCTACTTTACACAAAGCATGTCGAACAATCACCAAGTCATGCTCTCTCTGCATCCTTCTTTGAAAGAGCGCTGACTTGTGGGTAGTTCATTATTGAAAAGAGATGAGTTTTGTGTTTCTTAGTTGACGAAACAAGCAGAGCAGGTTCACCTTACCCATCTGCCATCTCCTCCTTAGCTACATTTCCATTTATTCCCTCGACAAAGTGCTCTAGTTTCTGTGTCTGTCTTAATAGCTTCAGAATACATATTCTGTTACGAAGTCCCAAACAATAAATGATCCTTTTCTTCATCATCTTTCTGTATATAGTAGCATGTGACATCTGGGTTTAGTCACAGACTGTAATTTCAAGTAGAACAGATTTACTAAGTGCTGCTAATAAAAACAATCTCCATTTTTTATTTTATTTTTGTCTGTCGTAACGGTAACGGAATGAATTTGCCGGAATCCAGTGTCTTGTGACTAAATGTGGAGTTTACTGTGATTCTGAAATGCTGATGTATTCTAGTTTAGTGTAGTGTAAAAGGCAATACCACCGAAATAATCATAATTGGACATTCTAAATCACATAAATGCATGCCTAAACTGACAACGCCCATGGAGGTGATGATGTCACCTGACAAACAAACAACTCCCCATTAATCATCACTGTGGAAAGAGTGTCGTGACTCATCCCTCCATGGTGCACCAAATGCTTGTGTGCCGATGCAGAGGAACTGTAATATTACAGAACAAGATAACACGGTTACATTTATAGAACAAATTGTTATTTTGAGGGCCTTTAGGATGAAGGGGGAATCCAGTGAAAAATCACAGTTTCAGCCACACTGAACTTGCGCCATTGAAAATGTTTTGGGTGGTGTAGTTCCAACGTATGGCTTCCAGATGAATCAGTATATTGCTTCAATATTGTAACTATTCAATATGTGTTTTTAACTAACACTGCACTTATCAAGTGTGCACAACAGCAAGCAGTCTTTCATAATGAAAGTCACTCTGAGTTTGATTTTTGTTCAGTTTCAGTACAAAATGTGTCATTATTTAATTGTGCTCTCGAGCAGGCTCTGTATTGCAGATCTAGGCTGTCTCTGTGCTACATACAGTGCATAGCGAGCAGCTCCTATCCCGCAGTCAGCTCGGAGACGAAAGGTGAGCACCCACACAGCCGACCCGGCGCTGGCCCAAATGCCATGCTATCTGGCCCTCCATTGTAAGAAAGAGCAAGCAGGTAGGACCACCAGAGAATGAGGAGGGAGGTAGGGAGGAGTTTCGTAAAATAAGAAAACCGATTACAGCTCACGTTCGCCACAACCTAAAACGATGACAATACAAAACTTGATCCATCCCGTTACCTAATCTCCATCAATTCGTCCGTCAATCAAGGCAATACTGGTTATTTTCACTGCTTTGACTTAGTTCACCAGCACAAAACCATGCTGGGAGTCCACCGTTTCCATCATTTCACTGTCCAGAAAGGGGTCACTCAGCCCTTCGTACCCAGTTGCAGCGCCCTCTACTGGGGCCGTTGGAGGTGGCTGCCCCAGATCAAGTGGATAGTTGTATTGCTCCTGGTACAGTGTTTCTCCCGAGGGAGAGTGGCCAGGATCACAGGTTGGGTAGCTGTAGTTTAGGGGTTTGGGTTGTTGGCTCTGTAGCGGAGCAGAGAATCCTTGTGGTAGAGGTGTTGGCTGCATCTGAGGGTAATGGCCCAGGTAGGGCTCATAAGCTTGGGCCTCTGGGTTGGGCTCCATTAGAAGGCCGAGGGGCTGTGAGTGTGCATACGGCGGGGAGGCTTGGGGACCCTGCTGTTGCTGATGAGCTGGTGTTATGGAACCCTGTGGCTGAGGAGGAACTCCTGAGTCCTGGTGCCCCAATGGTTGACAAGAAGCAAATGGGTCCTCCACAATGTGCATCTGATTGAAGTAGGCCTGCATTTGGGATTGTTTATGGAGATGTAGCCGCTTCTGCTGCAGCCTGCAGATCAAACAGAAACAGAGGTTGTATAACAAGGGTTCCATTCTTTTTGACCAGTCATTTGAGTTCCAAGACTTTTCCAGTGGTTTGTGATTTCTGGAAACTTATTTTTAAATATAATTTTGATTTCAACTGATTTGCTTATGAATCACTTGGACCGATTTGAAAATGAAAAGAACATCTCCAAAAGATTTATTTTTCAAGAGCATGGAAAAACTTCTCATAAACAATCTTACAAAATGCATTAGTCACCTTTAGCACCATAAATAGAATTCTATCATTACACATCTGTTAGTGAACTGCTCGATATTTTAATTGGACTTGGATTTTTGTTAGTGAGCGTGGACATACACTGTTTTCTTATCATGGGTTCCAATGGCGCATGTTCAGTTACAGATTCGAGTCTGACTGTTCGTGTTGCCAGAGCTCAGTTGGTAGGTTATCGCTTGCTAGAGAATTTATTTTTAGCAAAAATCTGAGCTTTCACTTACTATTTTATATCAAAATCAGTTTTATGACTAGGGTTTCTAGTCCGGTTGTTGAGTGGACAGTTCGCTTTTAGTCACATTTTTGCAGAGATGGAAATCTGGCAACCATATATGGCTAGTATAGTCTACTTTCTAAAGCCACCTGACATTGTGCGTGCATGAATGGCTTTGGTTGTCAGGGAAATCACAGAGCCAGTGCGATGTAGACAATCTCTTCACTACACTTCAGCCTGACAGCTTAGGTAAATTAATTGATGTTCTTCAAAACATAAGGGCGGGACATACGTGGTTTTGATAGACACTTCTCAAGGCCAGTGGAGATACTTGTTAAACAGATCGCTTGATTAAACATCTTTTCACTGGTCTTTCGATTGCACAATTCAAACAGTAGGAAGAGGTCATTCTGCGCATTCTGTCTATGGTAAAAAGTCAAAACTGCCAAAAGTGGAGATATGTGTTTTTCATTGGACAACAGCGAAGTACTACTCTACATGATGAAATATTTTAGAGCAGTGGTTCTCAACCAGGGGGCCCCTCTAGGGGGCCTTAGCAAACTTCAAAAGGTGCCTCGAGATGACTTAATATTATTTAAAATATATTAATAAGCTATAATATAATACAATTTGCTATAATAAATGCATTTAAAAAAAATTTTTTTTAATATATTTTCTATTTTCATAGAGGTCATCTACAGGTGGGACAGGTGGGACATGTCACTACCAATTTTGCCTTCACCAATTTTGTCCCCACCACTATTTTAAATAGCTTTCGTCAAGTATCTAATGCGGAAGAAACATCTACATTTCTTGAGCAAGATTTTCCATTTTGTTCACGTATGTTAAGTATAATAAGTGCCGATCCAGCACTGGAGTTTATTAGTTTTTATGTAATGACAAGTGCTCGTTGCAGCTTTTATCAGTGGCGTTTATGTGACAGTGAGTGGTGATGTTCTCTCCACTCGCTCCGCTGTTGC
Organism: Myxocyprinus asiaticus; assembly: GCF_019703515.2. Taxonomy (NCBI): domain Eukaryota; kingdom Metazoa; phylum Chordata; class Actinopteri; order Cypriniformes; family Catostomidae; genus Myxocyprinus; species Myxocyprinus asiaticus. The sequence goes on along the minus strand of NC_059382.1, from coordinate 20,424,436 downwards.
AAATTTCACGCTCCTTTCCAGGTAATTTCAAAGCAAAATGCAAACAGACGTGTCTCCACTCATGATATACAGTACATCCAATAATGTATGGATGCAATCTCCATTTATTAAAATGAAAAGGTATATTGGGGCGGATTAGAACCTAGAACTCGTACTAGATACGAAAACTTAACCATGAGACCAATCAGTCATTCTGGCTAATAGCCTACTTACTGGTCCATGTATTTATCCACTGACTAACAAAATCCCAGTACTGACAGTGTAAGATGTACAGATCAAGTTATTAATTATGTGAAATATTTATTGAAGCACTTGAATTGGTCAATAGGGCTGCAACTAACGGTTATTTTGATAATCGATTAATCAAATGATTATTAGAACGATTATTCGGCTATTCGGTGATTATTGCAACGATTAATCATTAGCTCTTAACTGATTATTCAGCTTGTGCCTCGACTTAAAAGGTTGTATTAAACATGCTTACTAACAATAAAGAGGACAAAATCATTTTTTAAAATACCTCTAAATGACATTCACTGAATTAAAGGAAAAAATACTTTTAAGTTTAATTCAGTAAAGAAATTCATTGCAAAAAGTCCTATGGTTATCAAGTGTTTTTGTCTTGTTTTCCATTTAAAATTGTCTAAAAATCCTCAAAACAAGACTTATTTACTTGAGAAGCAACATTTAAGATATTTAGACTTGCTTTAAGTATCTTAAATATAAGTGTATTTTTTCACTTGGTTAAACTTTTGCAAGTAAAGACAAAATATACTTGTATTCAAGATCTGTTCTCTAAAAGCAAGTCTAAATATCTTATATGCTGCTTCCCAGGTCAATGCATCTTTTTTTAAAGGCTTTTTAGATATTTTAAAATATTTGTATTTTTAATATTATATTCAATATTCTCAGATAACACTTTTTTCTTCTGCAGTATAGCTCCTAAAGTAAATGTACATTGTTTTAAAGGAATTTTAGATATTTCTATTGGAAAACAAGCCAAAACAAAAACAAATTGTTTGTAAATTAAAAAAAAAACAAATATTTTGTTGCAGTGTATAATGGGGTGAAGACTACCCTCTCTAACCTTTCTGTTCACTTCAATCCATCTTTAACTCACAAAAAAAACATACTCGCTCTTATTAATAAAGCTGCGTATTGCCAATTTTCTTCACAATAAGAAATGCACAGTGACACATATATTATGATTCAATAAGTCACGAGGCATCACATTATAATCTAGCTGCAGCGAGTGTGCACGCTTGAGGGATGAGCGTCCCCCGTGACAGAGTGTGCATCAGGAAGAAGAGGCGCTGACCGCACAAAGAAATGCAAGTTTCGGAGTTTTAATTATTTACATGACCTGCTTATTTATTATTTGAACTTTAATAAAGCTATAACTCATTAAATATAACTGCATTAAAGATGTAACGCTGGGGTGTTTCCTTTAAAGACGCTCAACACGCAAGTTTTGCTCCTGCTCCACTTTTTCAACAACGAGAGTGCTTCTGTATTTACTTATTTTTTATTTTTGTATAATAATTCCCTCATACTTTGCAATCTACATCACCTGAAGCTGTTTGGAAAGTTTAAAGTGCATCTGGACTGTGAGCTGTGCAATTCTTCTTCTCCTCAGTCAGGCGCGAAGTGCAGTGCTGCTCTCACGTGTCATCATTAGAGTTTAACTATTCTAAAATAGTTTTTTTGTTTTATGATGCTGGGAACACTGTAGAACAGACTGTTTCCTGGTTTGACAGAACTGGAGATTGAAGTAAGTGAAATTTAGTACCTGTGTTCCTGCAACTGTTGCTCTAGACTGCGAGGAGTTTCTTTGCAGAACATCTGGCAGCTGCTGGGGCTGTTGGCCATCAGAGTAGCTTTCTGTACAGAGATACACAGAGTTGAGAATTGTGAAATTCAGAGCTGTAGCAACCTTTTTGTACCTCTATGAACATATTGAGAAATTTACAGTGTGAACACTACACTGTTAATGTTCTTGACACTTTTATTGATATCGATAGCAGAAAGAGGACAGGAAATTATGGAAACAAAGTGACTGGGAACCGCAGAGAATCGGATTCAAACTCACATCTCTATCATGTGCACCACAGCTCAATTTGTTAGAGGTACACCTGATGCTGAATCGGTTATGAGCCGAATTGAATACTTAAGGTTGGGGGGTTTGTTTAAATCCTTAACCTTAAGTATGAGCAGTAGTAATAGTGATGCTTGCCTCGGCTGTACAATATGATTAGCTATACTAAGCACCTGTTATAAACTATGAGGGAATCAGTGCTCTGTAGGTATACACAGATTATGTCAGCATTACCTGTATTCTGTGAGAGAGGTACTGCGGCTCCAGACTCTGTCTCCTTGACAGCAGTGCAGGGTGTGTTCCACCTGAGCACAGAGCCATGTCGTGCTGGTGTCCTCTTTCCTCCTGAACAAACCAAACACAACACACACAAGGAGACAAGATGTGAGTGCTTGCTAGGCGACCACATCAGCAGCTCTGCACTGAAATGCATGAATTCATTAGTTGCTTATGAAATGCCTGAATAGCCGTTCGCTGACCCAGAGGGATTCTGAGAAAAAATGCCAGTCTGCTCCAGTAGCTAATCCTCACAATGCCACATGCCTCTAATGCAAGATTTGCTCTTGATTTCTACCCTATTCACAAAAAAAATTCCCTAATCGGTATTTTGTCTCTTTCCCGTAAAAATAAAATATAATATCTAAACATCTTAAAAGATAAATTTAATTGTGCTAGAAAAATAAAGTTGTTTTTCCTGAATGCCTTGGATTAAGTGTATTTTTCCTTACCCCCAATGTTATTTTGCTTCTCAGGTAATTTCTTGTTTTATTGGTTTTTATAGTAAATCTTGTTTTAAGAATGTTTAGGCATTTTTATGAGAAAAACAAGACAAAAATACTGGGTACGGAAATCATTTTCTGCTCTACATTTATTTAGACCTCAGAAAAAGATGTATAAATACATATAGACACTGGCGCCTGCCCAGTGCAGTATCCTCATGGTTTATCCCCAGAGGTATTTATTCATTGATTCATACTAAATCTCAGTCTTTGGTGAGGTTTCATTGGAGCAATGGGCACCAGTTACCAGCCTGTTATTCAACAATGCCAGCATTCATGGTGCTTCCCGGACGGACAGTAAACAACTGACAATTGGCTGCTTCTTCTCCAGTCATTACATAAGCGGGGCTGTCTGTCTGTCAGTAGAGAGGTTAGATGGGTAAAAGAGTTCAAGTAAGAGTATCCTGACACTTTGCAACTAAAGTAACTCACAGTGGACTAACTGCAGGACAGGTAAAGTGTTCTTGGAGTAACCTGGGATAAAGTACTGCTCATGGTCACAAACCTGTGGATTGTGATCTTGGTACCCATTTGGTTCCTTTCAGCATCCCAGTGTTAAGGCACTTTTACATGACTCACATCAAAGTTCCCGATACATTGAACTCTGGTACAAAACATTAAGCTACAGCGTTACCCCTGATGCCATGTTGCGTGCATGTGAGGAATTGTAATGTGACAGTAAAAGTACAAACAATGTCAAATTTGACCCTGTTTTCTGCAGACCTTTCAAAATGCAGCCAGTAAATATGTGCGTGTATTTACAGCATGATGTTCAGATCACTGTAATATACAGAAGTCGACTGACATTAGATTTAGCCAATACCGATAACTAAGTTGTTGGAAAAGGCAGATAACCAATGCATCGGCCGATAGTTTAAAAAACGGACTTACTGAATATTACAAAATGTATTAGTCTTTCCTTCCTGTGACTTGCACAGACATAGAGACAACAAGAGTTTCCAAAATGAATAAAATCTGTTTAGTGTGCAATCAAAATCCCAATAACCAGAATTTCTTATAGATTTGCTGCACAATGCATAAACAATATCAAAATACACCATTTGCATGCCATAATTTAGAACACTTGATTATCTAATAAAAATAACAAAATATGCATTGAAGTGAGGGATGAATATAGGCAAATGACGACAGATTTAGACACAAGCAAATCCCCACAAGTTGCCAGTGATTGTTTATATTTCACCTCCAGGCTGCAGTCATACTCCAGAACACTCCGGTGGTGTCCACGGGGGAAAAAAACTATTGGCAAACTATTGTTGTTGATTTTTGCCAATAACCGATGGTTTAATTAATTGGTACCGATTAATAAGTCGACCTCTAGTAATATGCAGAATAAATATTCTAAAATCGCCCTTCCATTATGCTTCTGCTTTCATGTGGAAGTTAAACTGGCACATGAAGCGAGTCATGTCAAATGGCCATTACCCATTACTCTACCTCATAGCTAACTAATATCCTTTATCTTGCTCAATGTAAAAGATACTACTAAACTGATCTCAGATAAGCACAAATCAATGGCTTCCAGTACCTATCCAGGTGGACTGACCTGTAGTGCAGGGTCCAGCAAGTTATGTGGATGGGCATGAGGGCTGAGCAGCCCCAGGGAAGGGTTTTCTCCAGAGCCCATTTGCTCATACACCTTATTTAGCTCCAGGATACCTTTGGTCCGTGCCAGGTTCTGTAGGTGCTGTCTGAAGGCCACCAAGCCTATACAGAGAAAAAAAAACATGACTACATATATCACTGATTTACAGATGAAATCAGCTGTTCTACCCCCATCTCCAACCCCCCATGTGACATCACTTCAAGTGGCTAATCAATCTATTTCAGGAGAAGACAGGTCCAGCCTGGGCTGCAAATGCTTTATTCATCGCTCAAGTGCACCTTAAAATGCTGTTTAGTTGCTTTTAACTCCTCTGCTACTGAACAGTAAAAGGGGAATATGGGTTGAAAAAAGGATTCTCAGGTTGTTTTAGGGCTTCAAGTGAATAAGGGTAATTATTCATGCCACAGTACAGGAGAACTCAATATGACTGTGTTGGCCCGATCTTCAAAGCACTCTCTAATTTACTCAATTAATCATCTGACGGGGGGTGGTACATTTAGGAGGAGGAAAACAGGAGAGAAACAGAGAGCTAGAGTGTGTTTGAAAATGATAAGTGTGAGAAACAGGGAAAGAGGGAAATGCAGAGAAATCTTTTAATCTACTTTTGTGGTTCTTAACTTGTGGTTTGTGACCCAAAAATGGGTTGCAGGTCTGTTCTAATAGGGTCATGGACAATGGTGAAAACAAAGCTAAATGCAAATAATAAAATGCAACTAACCATATAATTGTGCATTATAAATAGCAAAATAAATACATTTTCCATAGATTTTGTCGTTGACGTCAAAGGTCATGCGTCCTATTAAACTCTACAGTATTTTGGTCACTTAGCAGGTGAGCCACATTCAACATGATCACATGGGAAGTCAGCATGTTGTTTCCGAGAGTTCCGGTACCCTAGGATCTGCCACATTATTGCAACTCACCGACGAGCAGCATCACCTATCAGACATTTTTGCATCTGCTCCAGCATGTTTTCCTTCCCCTGTGGCTCTACCAAAAGCGCTTTGCACCAGCAGCATCGGAGACATGTTCAGATTCTATGTTGAATCCAGGAAGTACTCGCGTTTGCATAATCTGTTCGGAGGTTGTATTTTTCCCTCCAACATAACATTTTTACTCCACTGATGGTTAGGTTTAGGGTTCTGCGATGGAGGGTAGAGTTTATAAAATATGAATTCCTCTTCACTGTATTACCGCCTGTACAGCTGAAAACAATTCGCTTCACATCTTGATTTTGGCGCCCCTCTGTGGACACTGCACCTGGAAAATGGCGCTCACACATGCCCATACGCACAACAACACTTTCCGCTTTGGCCACTGGGGGCAGAGTTTCGCATTTCGGTAAGCACAGACCGATTTATCAAGAGAAAAGTTAACCTACTGTTTCCAATTTCACTGTGAGATCAGTCTGGCCAAATTAGGCAGATGCCAGGTGACTCACCTTTGAAAACCACATTAGCTTAACCCTAGCTACATTAAATGTGGTACAATAAACAATATAGCTGTATAGAGTCTCACTGATATAAATTATAGGCTGTGCAACAGATGTTAAAAGAGAGATCATAAAGAGACAGTTCACCTAAAAATGTCTTAATTTACTCACCCTGATGTTTTTCCATTAATTCTATTTTCCGTGGACAACAAAAGGAGATGTTAGGCAGAACGTGAGGGACTAACAGCTTCAGTAATCATTCATTTTAATTGCATCTTTTTTTTTCTCCATACAATGAAAGTGAATGGTGACTGAGGGTGTCTACCTAACCTAACATCTCCCTTTTTCATGTTCCACAGAAGAAAACAATTTGATGTTTTAGAACAAAACAAGGATGAGTAAATTCTTGGATGAAAGTTATCAGGTAAAGTTGTGTTCCGATTTGCTCCACAGACAGACGATACTCACCTTGTGTGAGTGAAGTGTCTGACGCTCTACGGCCCTCCCGGAAGCTGATGGGAGAGCGGTTGTGCGTCTCTCTCCTCTGAGCACTCAGTGCCTGCATGGCAGGGTTAGCGGGCCTAGCACTGATGAAGGGCGGAGTCATATGAGTGATGGGTGTATTGGCAAGGACCACCTCGTTAAGAGAAAGTGTGTCCTCCAGCAGACTCAGATCGCTGTGCATGGAGCCCATGTCGTACTCTGAATCAACGTTGCCCAGTGAGGGGTTAGGACCCATGCTGTACAGTTTACCTGGGTTGAGACAGAGGATCTTCATTATTATTCTTGGCACCAAAGTTAAATCATAGTCCTAATAATACAGTGGGGTTCAAAAGTCTGGTTCCACATTGAAAATCTGGAACTAAAAATCTAATTTAAACCAGGAAATGGAATACTAATAGAATAATAAGGAAAACTGCTTTACATTTCTGCTTTTAAACCCTCCAAAAATTGGCCCCATTCACTTCCATTGTAAGTGCCTCACTGTAACAGAGATTTTTGCTTTTTTTAAAGGAGGGATGAGACAAAATTAACTTTTGTGGTAATCAAAATTATGCCACAAATGCTGTCGATTGAGCTTAACCTGACACTGACCATGTTAACTCCTTTGACAAAAGGTCAGATTTCCTTGCTACCACTAAAGCACACAGGATGCTCTTTGGAACATTTTCAAATCATGCTGGGATAACATGGCTCATCAGGCTTTGCAAAAATTGTGGAGTCCATGCCAGCTCCATGCCAGTGCATGGTGTCGTTAAGACAAAAGATGGAACTAGAAGTATTGTCACTTTCTATATCAGGGTTAGCAGACATTCATTTCAAGCATTCTGACTTGTATTGGTATGTATCATACATCACAGTACACTACTACAGGGACAATCCCCTTAGGGCAGCCTGAGGTTAAGCACTTAATAAGGGCACTTAGCCAAACAGTAGCTCATGAATAACCCTCTGTGGGTTTCGAACCTAGAACATTTTAGTTGCAAGCCCAGATGTTTTTTTGTTTTTTTTCACCCAGTTTGGAATGCCCAATTCCCAATGCACTTTTAAGTCCTCGTGGTCGTGTAGTGATTCACCTCAATCCGGGTGGTGGAGGACGAATCCCAGCTGCCTCCGCGTCTGAGACCGTCAACCCGTGCATCTTATCACGTGGCTTGATGTGCGCGTTGCCACGGAGACATAGCTTGTGTGGAGGCTTCACTCCATCCACTGCGGCATCCACGCTCAACTCACCACGCGCCCCACCGAGAACGAACCACATTATAGCGATCACGAGAAGGTTACCCCATGTGACTCTACCCTCCCTAGCAACCGGGCCAATTTGGTTGCTTAGGAGACCTGGCTGGAGTCACTCAGCATGCCCTGGGATTTGAACTAGCGAACTCCAGGGGTGGTAGCAGCCCAGATGTTTTAACTTTTAAGCTGCACCCATCAACTCTCAGATGTGCTAGCTTTTGCTCTGAAGGATGTAAAACAGCCATCTTCAGCTTTGTCATCACATGCACCACATTTCACAGATCAACTCACCTGCACTGGCCATGACTCCTGGCTGGTTGGTGACCTCTGACAGCGTGTGTCTGCGCTGCCCGAAGCGTGCCGTCTGATACGCATTGAAGACATGGATAGGGTCATCCTCTGTGTCCAGCTCCTCTGTCTCGATGCCCTCGTCTATAGACGTCTCCATCATGTTGCTGGGGGATGAGGCACTGGATTTGCGAACGACCACTGGGGGAAGGGGGTCCAGCATGCAGCCGTTGACCTGCAAACAAGGTGTAGGTCTCTAAATATGTTGTTTTTTTGGCTTTTGCCACTTTTTATTGATAGAAACAAGACAGAGAAGGAAAATGGGATTGGGACACAACACAGGCCGGAATCGAACCTGTAACTCTTGAATGAGCAGCAAAGCTCAATGTGTCTGGAGCACATGTGCAAGCTACTATGCCATGGCTCTGACCTATATATTGACAATGTTGACGTAATGCTGGTTGGATTTTTCTTTAAAAATATTGAATTCTTCTCTAGGAAAGACAACCCAATTCCACCCACATAATTAAAATAACTGTGTTTCTCAATGTTACTAAACCACTCCCTTAAAGTTATGCTCCAGGTTCAGTACAAATTTAGCTCAATTGACAGCATTTGCAGCATAATGTTAATTACCACAAAAATTAATTTCGACTCGTTCCTCCTTTTCTTAAAAAAACAAACAAAAAAAAAGCACAAATTGAGGTTCCAGTGAGGCGCATATAATGGAAGTGAATGGAGGTCAATTTTTAAATGTTAAAATACTCACTGTTTCAAAAGTATAGCCACAAGACATGAACAATATGCATGTTAACATGATTTTAGTGTGATAAAAATCACTTACTAACCTTTTCTGTGTAAAGTTAAAGCCAATTTTACAACTTCATTACCATGACGATGAGATGTCATCAAACCCTAAAAGGACTGTAAATACGACAATTTAAACAACTTTACAGCTCAAAAAATACATGAGTTTTAACAGAAGAATTCATGTTAGTGCTTTTATGAAGTTATAAGCTTTACATTTCTGCTTTTAAACCCTTCAAAAATTGGCCTCATTCACTTCCATTGTAAGTGCCTCACTGTAACAGAGATTTTTGCTTTTTTTAAAGGAGGGATGAGACAAAATTAACTTTTGTGGTAATCAAAATTATGCCACAAATGCTGTCGATTGAGCTTAACCTGAACTGAACACTGAACATTCCTTTAATGGTATTAATAACTCATAACTCAACTTATATAAGGGATAAATGTACTGTCAGCCAGTCATTAATCGTTAAATAAACCCTGACAGGGTGATCAGAACCCCAATGTAAAGCAGATTGTTTGATTAAGTGAGAAGAGACCAAGAGACATGAAACTAGCTAGTAAATGAAAGTTTTTGTTGTAAGTTTTTGTTGTTTATCTCATGATCACATAAAATGTAATTTTCTCTTGCTTTCTCATGAGTTGTGATGACGAGAAATGTTTTATGTTGAGATCACAAGAAAATTAAGTTGTGATCACACAAAAACAAGTGTTTTTTATGTTGAGATTGAGAAAACGTTTATGTCGAGATCTCGTGAAAATTAAGTCATGATCACGAGAAAACTAATTTTTATATCAAGATCTTGAAAAAATAAGAATTGAAAATAACCATTGTTACGTTATGTATGAGAAATCAGGACAGTAAAAATGTTTAAAAAAAAAAAAAAAATAAAAAAACAAAATGCATGTTTTTTCAGATACAGTTTACTAGTCATTATACACAAATTTAGTAGAATGACCAATCAGAATCAAGTAATTCACAGAGTTATGTAATAAATATAATACATAACCTATACAGTATATTCACAATATATCAAAGTTATAGGTATATGTATAGTATATCCTTTAGGAGATGACAGCCTTTCAGGATGTCTCTATATCTTTCGGATGAACTCCCCCTCACACTGTTGTAGATATGACATTTCACCCATATGCATCCCAGCACTGTTTTTCCAAAGAACAAACTCTAATCTCCCATCAGCCCTCATAAGTCACAAACCATCCTGAGGCACATTTCCTTATGTGCTTTATGATGACAGCTTCATAAACACGTTCTTAAATGATTTGGGGACTGAGTGAGAGTAAACAAATGCTTTGCACACTCTCTTTCATCCTGTCTCTCTCTGTCTGCTTTTTTATATTGCTCCTTCTCTTTCCCTCTCTCTCCCTCTCTCTCGTATTTTTGCTCAGACGAATGAGTGAGCGGAGAGGAGGGGGTGGAAGTCTGGAATGCAGGGACAGGAAGTGTGTTTTGGCTGAGAGGACAGTCAGAGCCTCATGCAGACAGAGTACACCAAGACATGCCACCAAACACACGCACGCACGCATGCACGTTGAAACTAGGCATGGGTCACGATGGATGACTAATCAATTAGTGTGGTTGACTAGTTTATCCAGATTTTTTAATGCATATATATGTATTTTATATATTAATATTTATGGTGGTGGTGCTTTAAAGGATATATTCCTGGTTCAATAAAAGTTAAGCTCATCTGACACCATTTATGGCATGATGTTGATTAACACAAAAAAGTCTCTACTTAAAAAAAATAAATAAAAATATAAAAAAAATATAAAAAAAGCAGGGTTACAGCGGAAGTGAATGGGGCCAATTTTTGGAGGGTTTATTATTTATTTATTTATTGAGCTGTAAAAAATGTTAAATCTTTGTTTTTACCGATGTTTTGGGGTTTTAGAGTTTAAGGCGTTACATCGTCATGGCAACTAAGTTGTAAAATTGGATATAATTTTACACAGAAATGTTAAGTAAAGATTTTATCACTAAAATCATGTTAACACGCATATTGTTTATGTCTTGTGGCTTACTTTTAAAAACACTGAGTATTTCAGCATTCACAGATTGGCCCTGTTCACTACCATTGTAAGTGCATCACTGTAACCCAGACATTGCTTTAATTAAGTCAAAATAAATTCTTGTGGTAGTCAACATTATGCCACAAATGCTGTTGTTTGAGCTTAACTTGCATTGAATCCAGAATATTCCTTTAATTAGCATGCTGAAAGCATGTTATGCTTTACCTGTTAGACAGGTTTGCACAGTAAACCCATCTTGGAGAAATGTTGGTCTTTGATTTCTCTACCACCATATACATTCAGATGGACATCTACGGCCGCTGTGTTGTTTTTCAACACAAGAACGCATCTTCAATAAACGCCTCCAAATTATGCCTATAAATTCATCTCCTTTAAAGCACTGCCACTACAGCCATGCACTTTCAGACTGAAATCTTTGGCCGTTGTGTTGTTTCTTTAAAGCCCACCACAAATATTGCATTTTGAAGACGACTATGTGTCAAAGTTAACTTTTAAAAATATGTGTCTCAACTCCTGCATTCTGTACCATTCAGTTTTTTTCAACGCAAGAACAGGTCTTATGTAAACGCCCTAAGTTGTATCTTAAAATTCATCCCCTTTAAAGCACTGTTGCTATAGTCCTACACATTCAGGTGAATTCAGATGGACGTTTTGGGTCATTGTGTCACAACTCCCATCGTTTTTTTGAGCATCCTGCTATGAACGTTGCATTTTACGACTGTGCATCAACATAAAAAAAATGGTCCAACTTCTAAAAATGCATCTTTATGCCTGCATTCTGTTGCGCTCTGTCCTGCTGTTTCTGAATGCAAGAACGCATCTTATGTAAATACCTCCTTAAAAACGTGTCCAATCAGGGTCAGGTGAACCCAAAACTTGCCTAATTATACAGGGCTTCTTCAAGAACGATTAGTTAGCCAGCAGCCATATAACCTTGTATCACTAGACTGGTTGCCAACTGAAACTAAGCAGGGTTGAGGACCTGGTCAGTACCTGGATGGGAGACCTCCTGGGGAAAACTAAGGTTGCTACTGGAAGATGTGTTAGTGAGGGCAGCAGGGGGTGGAGACACTATACTATAAAGAGGCACCGTTCTTCGGATGAGACATTAAACCGAGGTCCTGACTCTCTGTGGTCATTAAAAATCCCAGGGCACTTCTCGTAAAGAGTAGAGGTGTAACCCCGGTGTCCTGGCCAAATTCCCCCCATTGGTCCTTCTCTGTTATGGCCTCCTAATAATCCCCATCCATTAATTGGCTGTATCACTCTACTCTCTCCTCTCCACCAATAGCTGGTGTATAGTGAGCGTACTAGCTCACTATGGCTGCTGTAGCATCATCCAGGTGGATGTTACACACTGGTGGTGGTCGAGGAGAACCCCCTGTCCACCATGTAAAGTGCTTAAAGTGTAGGGTCAGAAAAGCGCTATGTAAGTGTAACATTCATTCATTAGTTGACTAGCCATTTAGGCAACCCAATGGCTATTCGAATTTGAAAGTATACAGTTTTGCACATACCCAACTCAAACACACACTAAACCGAAATGTATTGTTTGTACTCATGGAGCTGAATGAGTCAGAGCTGCAGTTGTACCATTTCTGCACTTAGTTTCCAGCAGCATACTGGGTCAGGAATGCTGTTATCCCAACACATGGGGTGAAGAACAGCTATAGATCCTCAGTCATTTTTCATTCTGCCTTGAGCGAATTATCATGCCTGGCCCCTCCATATTCACACACACAAACAGTGTGATCATATGGACTCCGAACACATTATGTAATTCCAGCAATCTCCTCCCTTCTGGGGTCATGCTGTGCTCTCCAAGATCAAGCTTCAGTTCTGATGTTCCCTTACTGGAAAGTGTCACCATTACCCCTCTGGTCTTTAAGTCAACATGAAATCAAAATCGGCTCAATTTGCCTTCTTAATACAGGATCCTGGTCTTATTGTGCACAATTCATTGGTGCACATTATTCCAAAGAAAAAAGAAGAAAAAAACAAACAAACCATTTAATCAAATGTAATAACAATCTGCCTTTGAAACGATTTTCCTTGTCTGCCCTCTTATTTTTCAGACATAAAGACATTATATAAAGACACTTTTCATGATTAAGTTAATTTCCGATGTATAAAATCAAGTCCCATCCAACACTGTTTCCTGTTTCACTTGAAAATATGTCACGTTAAAGTAAAATGGGTTTCAAAGGCCTCTTTTATGTGGACTTTAAATACCAACAAGAAGGTGTGGACACATACCGACATTAAGGTTTTACAATAAGAGGAATTTTATGCATTGTTTCAATGGCTTTAGTTGATGTTGTTCTCAGTAGGAGTGCCATTAATGCTCAATAAGTCCACATTTCTAAAGACAGTAAATACTGGCACATGCAAAGCCAGCCAGTGCAGTATCTGTGTGTGGATATCCAAGCTGTAGTGGGTAAGACAGGCAGACACTCTGTTGTTTGTGTGTGTTTGTGTGAGAGAGAAAAGAATAGAGAAGAAAAAACGGAATGACTAAGACAGAGCAAATGGACAGCTGTCACATCCAATGTAAGCCACAGTCAGAAATGGTTGCAGTCTAACTTGGTTATGTTATCCAAGTAGCTGTGGACGACCTAATGGGAAAACACACTCATAGCGTGTGTCTAACCTCGCCATCAGAAGAGGGGCGAATCACAGAGAGCTGCACCACTTTAACACACAGTATTTCAGCACAGTTACACAGTTATTCATTAATCACCACAATTTAGTTTAACCAGGTGCTAATTGCGTTGAAATGGTGCTATGCCATGAGAATTTAACCTCAGTCATTGTCATTCTTTCCAATTCAAACATACATTCTTTCTAATTAGGTTTATTATAGATTGCGCCTTATTCACAAAAGTGAGAGCTATTTGTCTGCTGCAATTAACATTGCACTACCACCCCCACAGAATTCTATTTTAAAAAGATGTTTGTGCACATTTTCTATTGATCATACAGTAGTCATTATTCAAATAATGATCAAATGATGGAGAAGAGCATATAAACAGGCATATATCTAGACACAGCCGTTTACAACAGTTCAATGCACCCCATAGACAGACAAAAATGACTAAAGTAAGGACACAAAAAAAACATTAAATTACACAGCCTTTCCCTCGGTAACATGAAAATCAATAAAACAAAGTGTATGAGTAAATAGAAATGACTCTTAAAGATGCGGAGACATCAAAGCAGTCAAGACTTCCTCAGATTTATCCTGCTCTGGGTGTCATAGCGATGAGAGAGAGAGAGAAACAAACAGATAAAAAAAGAAGACTAGGACTCTAGTAACTAGGCCTCTCAGCATTATCGTTTTCTGTTTGTGCGTGAAGGAGATCGAGTGGCAGAGCTGGCCGACTCTTCTGCTGTTATTCCTGTGCTGCATGCCAAGCTGACAGCAAATCTGGCTGCCTGTCAGGACGGCTCTGAACAAAAGGCTCCTCGGGGAGCGCGCGTGATGAGGAGGCCTGAGCGAACAGCCAGGCCCACTGCCTGACCTTGGAGGGACTAAAGTTGCTTAAGTAGGAAAGGAGTGCAAAGGCACTCAGCAGCCAGCAGTCGGATTACACCCAATGCTCTTGTGATAACAGCTGTTGTTAGATATTAGGTAGAATGTTAGTCTCAGTCACCATTCACTTTCATTGTATAGACAAAAGATGAATTAAAAGTGAATGGTGACTGAGGCTAACAATCTGCCAAACATCTCCTTTTGTGTTACACAAAAAAGAGAAAGTCATACAGGATTGAATCAACTTGAGCTGCGTTTTGCAAAATCATTGTAAGCCTAAGTAGATTGTAGAAACCACTGGAGTCAATGTCCTCTATGATCAACATAAGCTGCCCTGAGCATGTGTACTGTAAATTCATTTTTTGGGTAACTAACCTTTTAAGAGATAAAAGTCAATAGGCAATTCATAAGCTCTCTTCTTTAACTGTAACTAATTAATCTCTCACTTACTTTGGGAGTTCCAACCTCCTCCTCCATAAGGCTGTGCTCAGCAGCACAAGAGGACTGTGGGAATGTGAATGAGTCCGTGGAGGTTTGAGGCACCGCTGGGGAGCGCAGGAGCCATACGTTCTGAGGCAGGAGGCTCACCTGAGGAGCAGCGCTGCTCGCCTGCAGCACAGAAAATGAGATGCGCAATCATGCAATGTTTTGACAAATATCATATTTACACTGAAAATTGAAGAGAGCTACCTTGACAACGGTCTGCTCGGCGATTGTACTGGGTCGTCTCTGACGGGCATCGAGACGTGGTTCAACAGGAAAACTGCAGCGGTGTGCCTTTAACCTCTCAACCAGCAAATAGTAGATAGCAGCAAAATGATTGTAACTCTTATTCTGAAGAGACTGCAGTAGGGATGGAAAAATTATGAAAACAAATTAGCTGACAGACAGATTTCCTTAAAGGGGCCACATGCTACACTTTTGTAGTCTACTTGTAATGTTAGTCAAGGTTTATAGCAACAAAAACAGACATTTGGCTTTAATTTCCAACCTTTTTCTGACTCTCAGAATGTAAATTTTTTGTTACAGTACATTTAAAGCTTCTAATATATATATTAGAATTATACATTGATTTTGAAAATATGACTGATCATGCAAAAAAAATGACTTTTATTTAAGGATAGTGATCATATGAAGCCATTTATTATCACATAGTTGTTTGGCTCCTTTTTAAATCATAATGATAACAGAAATCACTCAAATGGCCCTGATCAAAAGTTTACATACCCTTGAATGTTTGGCCTTGTTACAGACACACAAGGTGACACACACAGGTTTAAATGGCAATTAAAAGTTAATTTCCCACACCTGTGGCTTTTTAAATTGCAATTAGTGCCTGTGTATAAATAGTCAATGAGTTTGTTAGCTCTCACGTGGATGCACTGAGCAGGATAGATACTGAGCCATGGGGAGCAGAAAAGAACTGTCAAAAGACCTGCGTAACAAGGTAATGGAACTTTATAAAGATGGAAAAGGATATAAAAAGATATCCAAAGCCTTGAAAATGCCAGTCAGTACTGTTCAATCACTTATTAAGAAGTGGAAAATTCGGGGATCTCTTGATACCAAGCCAAGGTCAGGTAGACCAAGAGAGATTTCCGCCACAACTGCCAGAAGAATTGTTCGGGATACAAAGAAAAACCCACAAGTAACCTCAGGAGAAAACAGGCTGCTCTGGAAAAAGACGGTGTGGTTGTTTCAAGGAGCACAATACGACGATACTTGAACAAAAATGAGCTGCATGGTCGAGTTGCCAGAAAGAAGCCTTTACTGCACCAATGCCACAAAAAAGCCCAGTTACAATATGCCCAACAACACCTTGACATGCCTCATGGCTTCTGGCACACTGTAATTTGGAGTGACGAGACCAAAATAGAGCTTTATGGTCACAACCATAAGCACTATGTTTGGAGAGGGGTCAACAAGGCCTATAGTGAAAAGAATACCATCCCCACTGTAAAGCATGGTGGTGGCTCACTGATGTTTTGGGGTGTGTGAGCTCTAAAGGCACGGGGAATCTTGTGAAAATTGATGGCAAGATGAATGCAGCATGTTATCAGAAAATACTGGCAGACAATTTGCATTCTTCTGCACGAAAGCTGCGCATGGGACGCTCTTGCACTTTCCAGCACGACAATGACCCTAAGCACAAGGCCAAGCTGACCCCCCAGTGGTTACAGCAGAAAAAGGTGAAGGTTCTGGAGTGGCCATCACAGTCTCCTGACCTTAATATCATCAAGCCACTCTGGGGAGATCTCAAACATGCAGTTCATGCAAGACGACCAAAGACTTTGCATGACCTGGAGGCATTTTGCCAAGACGAATGGGCAGCTATTCCACCTGCAAGAATTTGGGGCCTCATAGACAACTATTACAAAAGACTGCACACTGTCATTGATGCTAAAGGGTGTGATACACAGTATTAAGAACTAAGGGTATGCAGACTTTTGAACAGGGGTCATTTCATTTTTTTCATTGTTGCCATGTTTTGTTTCATGATTGTGCCATTCTGTTATAACCTACAGTTGAATATGAATCCCATAAGAAATAAAAGAAATGTGTTTTGCCTGCTCACTCATGTTTTCTTTAAAAATGGTACATATATTACCAATTCTCCAATGGTATGCAAACTTTTGAGCACAACTGTGTGTGTGTGTGTGTGTGTGTGTATATATATATATATATATATATATATATATATATATATGTGCAAATGATCCCTGCAATGATTGGCTAACCCAGTCATATGTGCATGAATAACAATGCCCTTTTTGCTGAATACTGACTAGGCAGTGATATGTATGTGGAAGGTCATATGTAAATCTGATAATAGCTCAGACGTCCGAATGAGTTGTCAATGTTCGAGAATGGCTACACTGTAGATTGAACTCTTTCATTCAGAAAAGCATGGAAACGCATTGTTTTCTATCACCCTTGCAACATTGAGGTAACCGCATATACATTAATTATGGAATTTAATTTGTTTAAAAAGTAATTTGTGGATGAGGTCTTACCTCTACAGTCTTGTGCTGGTCAATGCCCAGACTGTGCATTAACCTGAGCACCTGTTCGCTGTATTCTCCCACTCCAGCCTCTGCCTCAGCAGTTGGCTGATATAACATCTGCCTCTGCACTGGTACCTCCATAACCATCCACTTGTGCTCCTTTATTTGTCCTATAGACAGACGTTTGGAAGGGTCCAACACCAACATCCGCCTGATCAGATGCTCACAGTCTGCATATGAAAGTGGAACAGAAAGTGAGAGTAAGATGAACATAACACATCCTCTACATTAAAGGAATGTTTCGGGTTCAATACAAGTTAAGTTCAAATAACATCATCTGCGGGATAATGTTGATTACTGCAAAAAACTATTTTGACTCGTCCCTCTTATTTAAAAAAGCAAAAACTAAGGTTATAGTAAGACATGTACTTGTACGATGGAAGTTATTGGGCATTAACATGATTATAGTTTAATAAAGTTGCTTACTAATGTTATTAGTGTACAGTTATATCCTACAACGAAACTTTGTAATCACAGTGTTGGATAGAACTTTACACAGATAAAGTTAGTAAGCAATTTTGTCTCCATAAAATCTTGTTTATACGTATAATGTTGATGTCTTGTGGCTATACTTTTCAAACCCTGTGTAGCTTAAACATTTTTAACTGACCCCATTTTCTTTCATTGTAAGTGTCTTACTGTAACCATGATCTTTGCTTTTAACCTGTTTCCGAGTGCCCCCTTATTTTGAGCACAAGCCTGAAAGGACATACTCAAAATCTAATGGCTGTAGTTCATCCACACATTGTATTACAGACATAATTTTGGTCTCTTTTGAAAGGAGACACTTGGACGTTTGTTGTTAAAAAGTCTATTTATTTACAATAACTCTCAGCAGTCAACTGATTCGTTTTATGCTTGATATGAAATGTATCCTACTATGGTATGGGATGGGGAAGTCCCTGTCATGTGGGCACTGATGTTTGCACGATGTCATAACTTTCTCTTTATCTTTACCATATTTGGACAGAGAAATAAACTTGTGTGCCTTCTAGCTTCATGGAGGTTTGGAAATCAACTTATGAAAGAATTACAGCCTGTCAAAGGATCATATCGCATAATTTAGTGGAAAATGGACACAAATAATAAGTAAATATGGGAAAATATCAAAATGCCGTAAATGTGCACAATGTTCTATTGGATGTTGTTCACTAGAACCTGGGACAACTCAAAGGGAGTTTACATCACTGAATAGGTACGTGAGTCTTTATAACGGTTTCATTTTCATAAATCTCGCTTTGATATTTTGATATGTTGACATAAATTAAGAAATTACTCAGGCAGTAATATTTCTATTGTGTAACATTGGCTAAATATCAAAGCTGAACTATTAGACCTTTCTTATAATGTATAGTTTGTCACGATTAAATACAAATTTAATGTTAATAGCATACAGTTAATGTAAACAATATCGATCGTTAGATCGCTGGGGATCCCTGCCAGTGAAGGAGTTTTTTTGTTGTTGTTTTTAAAAAGAGGGACGAGTCACAATACTTTTTTGTGGTAATCTACATTATGCCACAAATGGTGTTGACTGAACTTTTATTGAACCCAGAATATTCCTTAAGCCGAGTGTACACGTGTGATTATTTCTTCTGTCCTTTACGATTTTTGCTACTCATGACCCCCAGTGAGATCTTGGGGAAAAAGCAAAGGCAAATTGTTTGACATCAATGGTCTTTTATGTCAGACTGTCGAATGTCTGGATTCTGTCGTGGCTGTGCGAAAGAGGGAATGTGGACTGCTCATTCTACAGAGTGAACTCAAGGTTTTTTTGATAGTACAATACATCCTTAATATGTCATCAATTGCTTATTTGTTCTTCATTAAAAAAAAAAAAAAATTGTCGCAGGAGACATCAGAACTTCATTAGAGGCTAACATTCATCGCAAAGGCAATTCATCAGCTGTCTGTGATCATGTCACACTACTAAGCTATCAAATAATACAGATTTTGCCACAAGAAATCGTTTGACTTCCAAAATTTCTCTCAAACTGCAAAATCATTGAAAAAATTGTACAGTGATCATCATGCTTAAAGGGATAGTTTGAAAAAAGATCAATATTTAAGTAATTTTTAACTATAAACCAACGTGAGGGTAAGCTTAAATATTTATCTTTTTCACACCAAAAGCAATCGTGTCACTTTAGAAGATATTAATTTAACAGCTGGTGTTGTATGGATGACTTTTATGCTGTCTGTCTGTCTGTGATTTTTGGTGCTTCAAAAGAGAAATCTCCATTCACTTGCATTTTAAGGACCTACTGAGCCAAGATATTTTTCTTCAAATGTTTCCTGGAGAAGAAAGAAATTCATACATACCTGGGATATCATGAGGGTGAGTAAATAATGAGAGAATTTTCATTTTTTTGGGTGAACTATCCCTTTAACATTCATCGCAAAGACAAGTGATCGGACATTGGTGATGTCACACCAAGCAATCAAAGACTGACAATTAAGCATTACGATAAATGAAATCTTTCACGATTTGCATAAATTGTCAAAAATGGCAAAATCTCGCTGTACATGAAAGGCAAATTCATCGACCAGCTGTGATTATGTCATACTAAGCTATCAAAGACTACTAATTTTGCCCTAAAACAAAATATATCTTTCACGAAATTTGTCTTACACTGCAAAATTGTGGCCAAAAACATACAGTGTGCACCTGCATCATGCTCAATGTTTATTGCAAAGGTTATTGTTCGGTCATCAGTGATCATGTCACACCAGAGACAGTATAGGATAAAACGGGTCACTCGTATAATTTTGAATGGGAGAAATCATAACACTGAATAAGGCAGCTCTAGGAATACAAGTCCAGCCTTACAGTCAAAAGTTTACTCAAAAACATGCTTGTGTCAGCTAGGGCAGCTTGCAAAGATTGCATTTTTCATGATTTTAGTTAAAGCACAATTTATGATGTGACGCCATTGTTGTCAGATTTTATTGCTGAATGGCAATATGTTATTTGACCGTAATCTTGACCAATCGTTTTGAAAATTTCAGTCTTTGGAAATTTCGGTCTTTCCCCATTCAAGTAGATAGGAGCTACACTTGTATCCTGCTTGTATCCAATACAAGAGAAGCCTGAAAGCCTTACGAACTTGGCTGTTGACTCCGAATGACCTGACATGCCGTAAACGGATTTTGGTCACACGAAGTGATCAATGGCTGACAATTCTGCCCTACGATGAAAGAAATCTAATACGATTCCTGAAATTTGTCTCCCATGGCAATAATTGGAGTGCAGTGCACCTGGCTGAGATGACACACAGACCTCTCGCAGTATGATTATTGTGGGAGCAATAAAAGAGTCCTGTACTTGTCTGCACTTGGCGAGAAAAGCGAGAATCTCTGTATAATCTCACCCTGAAAGGGTCACTGTGTGTTTGCCTCACGGTAAACACTGCTCCATCTGAGACATACACTTTGGCTTGCTAGACAAAAGTGGTGACAGCATGTACCATCAACTGCTTGGGATGAGATTTGTGGAACAGTCTGTCTACAAACCCCAACTGAAAACAACCCAACAAATCCAACACTGTCGAGGAGAGAAGACTTCAGGGACCGGGCCGACACAAACTCAAAACACATAATCTCATCCAAGAATGCACAAGGTCTTTTGTCTGCCATCTGTGCCCTTGTCTAATGACTGCGTCTGACTCAGCTGGGCTGAATGAAATTGACGTCACAGGGCTGTGTGTTATAGGGCTTTATGTGGGTGTGCTCACTGCTCCACTATTCTCCTGTTGACCGTGGGACTCAGGACTCACTCATCCTGTTTGTGTGCTGTATTTACGGTTACTGGAGAGCCTGTGAGACACTAGAGCAAACAGGGGGAGTCACAGTAACACTCCTTGTGCTGGAACACAGAGGAATGACCTCCTGCTCAAAACATCCTCCTCCTTTCAGCACAGGGAATAAGAGAATCTCATCATCAGATTCATGTGGCACTAGTGAACTATTGCAAGGTTGCATGAAGAAATCATTACACTTAAATAGAGCTGTGAGGAAAAGTTTGTGAAACCTCTGGAAATATCTTGATTTCAGCATTAGTGGTTCCTCAGATGCAAACTGACCTGAAATCATCATTGAGCATATCGTTTTACAGTATCATAAGTAAGCCGCGGTCACAAGACCTGCAAAGTTACAATATGATGTCATGTTTTTGAACTTCTGTTTTTTTTAAATAAATAATAGATCACAAATAACAACAATACAAACATGCAGCTTTGAAATATGTATTCTTTGTATTGAGCTAAGAGGTCAATCTGTGACATTTAGTTCTTCAAAAACACACCAAAGAAAAAAAAAAAATCAAACTGATTTTAGACTGGACTCTTTAATGTTTTAAACATTAAACTTTAATGTTTGTGAATCTTATTTGGAGACTTATCTTATAAATAACTTCCATAGTATAAGTTTGACTTGTAATACGTTGTGTTACAAGTTTGTTATGTCTGTTTATAAGAAGATATTGCTTTTGTAACGTAACTTAAAGCAGGCAAAGACAACTTATAATATGGTCGTGTTATAAAGCCTTTTGACTGTTTACACTGTGCTGCTTTTGCATGACAGCACTAATACGATTAACTTTATAAGCTTCTGCTGTGTTAAAATTGGATGTTGCTTGTGCTCTAATGCATTATACTCTTAAATATAACTATGAATATGGGAAGTCATATAATTTATTATAACTGTAGTTAGTTATAACTTATTATAAGGTGTATTTTGAGACATTATGAATGCCTTTACAATGCATTATACAGTCATGTGAAAAAGAAAGTACACCCTCATTGAATTCTATGGTTTTACGTATCAGGACATACTAAAAATCATCTGGTCCTTAGCAGGTCTTAAAATTAGGTAAATACAACCTCAGATGAACAACAACACATATTACACACTCATGATTTATTGAACAAAAATAAAGCCAAAATGGAGAAGCCATGTGTGAAAAACTAAGTACACCCTTACTGCTTCCTTAGGAATTAAGAGGCTAAGTAGTAGCCAGGTGCTGCTAATCAAATGCCCTTGATTAATTGATCATCAGCAAGTGTGACCAAATGCTCAGAGAAATTGCAAAAAACCCAAGAATTACATTTCAGACTCTACAGGCCTCAGTTAGCATGTTAAATGTTAAAGTTCATGACAGTACAATTAGAAAAAGATTGAACAAGTATGGTTTGTTTGGAAGGGTTGCCAGGAGAAAGCCTCTTCTCTCTAAAAAGAACATGGCAGCACAGCTTAGGTTTGCAAAGTTGCATCTGAACAAACAACAAGACTTCTGTCTTTGGACAGACGAGACCGAAGTGGAGATGTTTGGAGATGTTTGGCCATAATGCACAGCACCACATTTGGCGAAAACCAAACACAGCATATCTGCACAAACACCTCATACCAAGTGTCAAGTATGTTGGTGGAGGGGTGATGATTTGGGCTTGTTATGCAGCCACAGGACCTGGGTACCTTGCTGTCATTGAGTCAACCATGAACTCCTCTGTATACCAAAGTATACTAGAGTCAAATGTGAGGCCATCTGTCCGACAGCTAAAGCTTGGCCGAAATTGGATCATGCAACAAGACAATGATCCCAAGCACACCAGCAGAATGGCTGAAAAAGAAAAGAATCAAGGTGTTGCCATGGCCCAGTCAAAGTCCAGATCTCAACCCGATTGAAATGCTGTGGCGGGATCTTAAGAAAGCTGTGCATAAACAAATGCCCTCAAACCTCAATGAACTGAAGCAACATAGTAAAGAATAGTGGGCCAAAATTCCTCCACAATGATGTGAGAGACTGATAAAGTCATACAGAAAATGATTACTTGAAGTTATTGCTGCTAAAGGTGGTTCTACAAACTATTGAATAATAAGGTGTACTTAGTTTTTCACACATGGCTTCTCCATTTTGGCTTTATTTTTGTTAAATAAATATTGACACGGTGTAATATGTCATGTGTTTCTGTTCATCTGAGGTTGATATTTACCTCATTTTAAGACCTGCTAAGGACCAGATGATTTTTATTATGTCCTGATACGTAAAACCATAGAATTCAATGAGGGTGTACTTTCTTTTTCACATGACTGTAAATAAGGGCTTCATAGAAAGTGTTACTAAAATTTCTTCGTGTGATATTGGGTTTCCGGTCTGTTGCATTCGGATGAGTATGAAGGGAAGTGAAAGGAGCGTGGAGTCGAGTGCGACCGTACTTTTACTGAAAAACAGTTTAAACTATTGACAGACTGAAACGTCGGCCAGGCTGATATACTGGCCAATTAAATTGGCCAATAGTTGCCGATTTTAAGATTATCGTCATCGGATAACCGTGCACTTTTGACAGTTGAAAGAAGTGTTAGTAGCCTTTTGTGTGTTTCAATGGAACGTAAATCATTACAGTTTCAAATTATTAGGGAATTTTGAGCAAATACTGTGAAACATAAGTGTTTATTTAATTTAAACCATTCTGTGTGCATCTCATTTGCCAGCATTATGTCAGCCACATTTGTCTCTCTCTAGATATCGGTCATTAATGGAAAAGTATGTTCACCCTTATATTTAACAACTTGTGTACCCTCCTTTTAAAGCAGGAACCTCAATATTTGCTAATCAGAATTGAGCACTGGTTATATTTCATGATATATGTTTCAGTTCAAATTAGGGCTGTTGATTTAACATGTTTATCACATTTCACATTTTTCTCTGCACATATTTATATAAGAGATTATATATGAGATTGCTTTCTATCATGATTTCTAACATTATCATGTCATTTAATTAATTAGATACATTTTAATCGATTGACAGCCCTAGTTCAAGTAAACTGTTGATATACTGCTTCAACTTAGTATTTCATTGTGACTTAGCCAGGAGTATGATTTCACAATTCTAAAATACATACTTTCTACAGTTTGAAGCACTCTACAACTGATGCATCCCTATGTTTTGAACTATGCAAAACGAACCAATTTCTTTCAGTTTTAGATCACAGACAGATGCTGTAGAATTCTGCTGTAGAATCTTATTTCATCATGGAACTCACTGATCCTCACTGGTCAAAGCAGTTCCATGCCATTTCACTCCATCCATCATGGTTATGGTATGAAGTGTTTAGTTTTCTCAGTGTATAATTATCTTGAAGATCAACTTTTTCCTACAGAACACTGTTCCAGTAGTACTGTGGCCTCCTTTGTTAAATCTCTGGGCAGGTTAAACGGAACCTGACCTGATAATCTTGACTGAACTGTGACTGACCTCAAAGAGGTCAACAACCTACAGGTCCTCACGCTTTTACCATCAGTGGCTATAATTGTTCTAACATTTAAATCAATAAAGATATGTCAGTGTACAAAAATATCTAACCACCTGAATAAAACTTGTGACTAGGATGACTAAGATGAAGATCAGATCACATTCTAGGTGTCATTTCAGCAGATATCCAGATAATTCTAAAGTGTTCACAAACCTTTTTTCTCACAACTGTTTGTAAATACAGGGTTAGCACAAAAATTACGATTTACATGGAAGAACGTCTAGTGCAGGAGCACTGCTTTTTTAAATGCCATGTCAACTTAAAAAAGAACTTCAACCTTTAATGTAAAAATGTTCTCAAGACACGTGTTCGGTTCTTTTTTTTTTTTTTTTTGTGCCGTGTCCAGCTTTTGAAGCGCAAGAACGCCTTTGGTCTAAACTGCCCCTAAGTATATCTAAATAAATGAGATTCTTCCAGAAGTTCCAGAATGTTCTGTCTTGTCTTGGGTCCTCATTAAAATAACTCGGATAATTCTAGAAATGCACTCCTCATACATGGGTAACATTGTGACTTCCCTGTATCGACAAATAAACCAAAATTCCCTGAATGCCAAACCAGGCTCTCATGATCTCTGCCTGCATTGTATTCACTGTATCGTGTTTAGTGTGTGCTATGAATCTTGGCTGAGTATATGCTAAGGTGGGGTGTGTATGCTGCAGGGGTAAAATCCTGTGTGATGAGAGTATTTAAAAAGGAAATGTAAAGGAAAAGCACACACTGTTCTTCTCATTTGGAGGAATGGTGCTCAGCTTCACTTGGAGGCCCGTAAGGGCTTGAATTACATTTAAACATTCTCAACGTGGCTTAATTGTTTAAATGTCCTGAACAAAGCCAGCTGACCCCTACCACTGGACCCCCTCCTCCCAAATCAGGGGCCATCCTGGCTAGAGCAGTAGGTTAACTTGATCAGAGTAAGTAAAGCTTGTGTAGAATGACCAAATGTGACATTCTAACTCTTACGTCAAAAGCGGCCCGCCACCCTCACTCTCTCAAAGTTGGCCACGTACTGTCTACCTGTCATCAGGATGGTCTTAACTGCCTTGTCTCGCACCCTCTCATCTTATCTCTCTTTCTCTGCTTTCTCCCTCAATCAAAATCCTGCCATTCACGGCTTGCATGAGTCAGTGGAGTAATTGTTGACTGCTGTGTTTACTCAGCGAGGGTTGAGATTCATTTCAAAGAGTCATGAAAATATGTGCAAAAACAACATATTTTCAAAATCAATGATGCATTTTTTAAAGTTGGACTAAATTTACCACGACACGCTGTCGAGAAAAAGTCTATGTAAGAAAAAGTCTTGATAAACTAACCGACCTCGCTCGTCGGACCATTAGTCGATCATTGTGACCCATCCCAACTTCAAAGGTTTCCTCAAGGTCTCCAAGCTAGAGCCATTTCCCTTTATATAGTCCAGACGCACACAAACTGTAGCCAAGCAGTTATGGAATGTTTTAATTGACGGGGCTTGAGTTTCGTGCAAAAACAGCAACCGCCGGCAGAAAAGCTTTCTTGTGGGCGGCTCCGTAGGCAAGGAGAACGTCTCACCTTCTGTCATGAAGTAAGGGATACGGAATCGGCCCTCCAGAACACGCTGTCGCAGGATGGGGAGAGAGGGGCCGTCGAATGGCAGGGCCCCACACACCAGCACGTACAGGACCACCCCCATACTCTGTAGGAACACACATACTGCGTCAGTTCATCAGTTAATGGTGTAATTTGATTATTTTTGAAACCTAAAAATTTATTTTTTCAATTTCACACTGATCGAAATCCAGTGACATCTATACGAGGGCCAAAGCAAAAAAAAAGAGCCTCATTTTTCGATGGTACCTTGTGTTCTTACAGGAATTTGTATCAACACTAAAAACAGAGACTTTCAGTCTGAGAAAGCAACAGCACTTTACGCTCTGAGGAGAATCAGGGTGTTCACATAAGAAGGGTTCTACCTTTTAAACAGCTAGACAGAGCACAACTGAATGGAACAGAGCGTTGGGGTCTTGAGATGCATATGTAGCTTTTAACTAACTCAAGTGATTTAACTACTTTTATACTATTTTTAACATAACATACCATCTTAAAACACAACCCTTATGACGCAAGATTCTGAAAAAAGCAAGATGCGATGCAATGGCCAAAGTCGTCCCTCTGACACATATGCACAACGATAAAAAATATTTACACAAATTTTTTATTTATTTATTTATTTTTTTACCATTATTTAGAATTTAGTATGTTTATTATCATCTTAAATTTAACCTAGTTATCCTTTTATTTGAAATATTAAAACCCGATGCTCATGGCGCAAGATGATGAAAAAAGCAAGATTCGAAAAATGTCCAAAAACGTCCGTCTGTCACATAAGTACAACAATTAAAAATGTTTATACTATTTTTTTACCACATTACTATTTTGTATGTATAAAATAGTATATTTATTAATTTTAAATTTATACTAATTTTAACATGAAATCATAAAACCCTATGCTCATGGCGCATGATGCTGAAAAAAAGCGAGATGTGAAGCAACGGCCAAAGAACTCCGTCTGACACATACTGTATGTACAACAAATAAAAATATATATACAATTTTTTACAAAACTATTTTGTATAAAATTGTATATTTAGTATTATTTTACATTTATACAATTTTTACATGACATGCCAAGTTAAAACGTGACTCTCATTGCGCAAGATGCTAAGAAAAAGCGAGATGCGAAGCACCAGCCAAAAAAAGAGGGTTCTCATCCTTACTGACCAAGGAATTTCTATGACTTTTCTGGTCCTTTGTGATTACAGGATAAGAAATAAATAACAAAAAAAATATTTTTATAGAGATTGCACTCACAAAGAGCAATTTCTAGCAGATGAAATATTTTAGAGCTCAGCATAGCTAGCAAAAAAAAAAAAAAAAAACCTGATGACTTCTATTGGCCTGGAAATCACATTTCTAAAATTCTGGGTTTTCATGACCATGGGAACCCTGTAAAAAAAAATTGCGCATAGTACGAGTACTGGTACTTTATCTCTATCCCTAACGAGTGATCAGTTCAGTGATGATGCACCAAGTCACACTGTGCAAATGTACAGGTGCAAACACTTAATGGCAGTTTATACAGAACGATAGAGCTTTCACATGATCTGATGTCTATCTTTCTCACGCGGACCACAGGGTATTTGGTTTGTGCTTTGACGTCAGCCAAGCTATCAAAGGTTGAATAGGTGGTGACACAAACAACCATCAGCTGACTCACTAATCATTTACAGTCAAACACACTGCAGCGTGAACCTGCACAGATACACTTGCTTGTTAGATCATTGCAGAACTGTTTTACCCAGATGTCTAGCTGGGGTCCCTCATACTGCTGTCCCTCAAAAACCTCCGGG
The DNA here is from genome assembly GCF_019703515.2 of Myxocyprinus asiaticus. Lineage (NCBI taxonomy): Eukaryota > Metazoa > Chordata > Actinopteri > Cypriniformes > Catostomidae > Myxocyprinus > Myxocyprinus asiaticus. The sequence goes on along the minus strand of NC_059382.1, from coordinate 20,396,323 downwards.
GCTGCATATGGAGGACTCCCGCACCATGTGGCCAGGGGCTTTCCTGGCTGGAAGAAGTTTCCAAAGCCAAAATCTGCAAAGAAAAGAAAGAGGCCTTTTTGAGATAAGAATGAAGCAGACAGGCTTGGCTATGCTTGTGCTCAGAGGAATAGATCTCATTTAAACTTAGGGGGACAATACAGGGGAAGTTTTCTTTACAACATTGATTGTATTATTGACAGGTCAATGTTTTCCCAGAGTTGGAGAGGTTATGTCCCCTCTGGGATATCTGCCTTTAAAGAGTTTTTTATTGTACTTCTCTGTACTAATATTAAAGTCTATTGTATGTCATCGCACAAAATTGTCCTCAAACATGAGTCTAATCTGACAAAGCCTCCTTTTGAAGACATCCACATTAAAAACAAACAAACACACAAACAAAAAAATACTTTTAAGATTTACACATTTCAATTTCATAAGAAAATTCCATCAAATTGAATCGAATAAACTTTAACAAAATAAAATTGTATTCATGTAAATATTTAAAGTTTTATTCATTTTATTTAGTTAAAAATGACACATACAATTTGATGGAATTTTGATATGAAATTTAAATGCATAAATCTTAACATAAGCTAAAATATTTTTTGAGTGCAGGGACATCTTCAATTGGATATATTATTCACACATAAAATAAATATTTTATTGTATTCTAAAAATGCAAAAAAAATATTTTAGGGGCAGGGTTAGTGTTTATCTTCTTTGGTATGCCCTAGATAGTTAGTTATGTACATGTGTGTGTGAATCACCGAATAAAAATAGTAAGGAGTTGGGAATATAATATCCGTCCACCTGTATGCTGTAATAATTTGTGTTAAATCTGTTCATGCATGAACAGGAAGTGTCTGACTCTGCAACACATTACTCCTGACTCTCAAAAAAATATATATTTCTAATCCTTCCAGCACTACAGCATGATTTGAATATATATATAAAAAAGTTTAAAAGCAATCTTTCAGCTCTTATGGGTAAAACAACTCAATGTGTGCCATAACTAACAACCCATAACATTGTGAGAATTACGAGAAAAGATCACACAATATATAAGGTCACTTAAAATCTTCTCCACTCTGTGACAGCCTATGGGCTTGGCTCTATGCCATGTGGCATCCACACTACTTGCCATACTCTGCTGGCAAATGTTGTATAACACGCCACACTGACAACAGCCAATGAAGAAACAGAGGGCAGCCTGAACAGTATCTGTAAAAGGGCTCAGTGGACCATGCTGGCATTAATGGGTTGGACGAGCTTTGCAAAATGCTCACAGATTAGATACAATGGCCACAACTGCCTGAAGTCAAAGACAGTTGTGTGAGATTGCCAAATATGGCTCTCAGGCAAAGAAAAAAAACTGATGGGTAATGGTCGACTTTCCTTAAAAGCAAACGTCCTAAAAAGTTATTGCCTAGTATTTGTTTGCAAGTGCGTGCTCGTTGTTGGAAGGTGTTATGCTCTGACGTCTGCATGGCCGATGCGTGGGATCCCCCCGCCTGTGCTTTAATGTGGTGAAGGAAAATTTTATATTTCAAAGTATCGCAATGTTTTACCTCACAATACTTTAATGATATTCTAACAACAAGAATCAATATTTTTTGTTAAATTTTTCATTAAAGAGATTGACCATCACTCAGAGCAACTGTGAAAGACGATTAAATAAAATAGGTAATCTATAACTTATTTCTTTTGTAAGGATGTTATACAGATCTTCCATATAGCTAGACAGCAAGGGTTTTCAAGTAATGATAAACATGCTGGAACAAAGGTACGCTATTCCCTCACATTGTTTTTTTTTTTTTAACTGACACTGACATGCCTATGCTTCACGCTACTTCTATGGCTCTAAGATGAAGTAAAGCCGGAAGTTCAGCACTTATTGCAAAAATATCGGAGTCCAAGGAAGATGAATGAGAAGCAAGTGAGAAAAAGATTGCAATATAATCACAATATACTATACAGGTGCATCTCAATAAATTAGAATGCCGTGGAAAAGTTCATTTATTTCAGTAATTCAACTCAAATTGTGAAACTCGTGTATTAAATAAATTCAATGCACACAGACTGAAGTAGTTTAAGTCTTTGGTTCTTTTAATTGTGACGATTTTGGCTCACATTTAACAAAAACCCACCAATTCAAAAAATTAGAATACATCATAAGACCAATAAAAAAATCATTTTTAGTGAATTGTTGGCCTTCTGGAAAGTATGTTCATTTACTGTATATGTACTCAATACTTGGTAGGGGCTCCTTTTGCTTTAATTACTGCCTCAATTCGGCGTGGCATGGAGGTGATCAGTTTGTGGCACTGCGGAGGCGGTATGGAAGCCCAGGTTTCTTTGACAGTGGCCTTCAGCTCATCTGCATTTTTTGGTCTCTTGTTTCTCATTTTCCTCTTGACAATACCCCATAGATTCTCTATGGGGTTCAGGTCTGGTGGGTTTGCTGGCCAGTCAAGCACACCAACACCATGGTCATTTAACCAACTTTTGGTGCTTTTGGCAGTGTGGGCAGGTGCCAAATCCTGCTGGAAAATGAAATCAGCATCTTTTAAAAGCTGGTCAGCAGAAGGAAGCATGAAGTGCTCCAAAATTTCTTGGTAAACGGGTGCAGTGACTTTGGTTTTCAAAAAACACAATGGACCAACACCAGCAGATGACATTGCACCCCAAATCATCACAGACTGTGGAAACTTAACACTGGACTTCAAGCAACTTGGGCTATGAGCTTCTCCACCCTTCCTCCAGACTCTAGGACCTTGGTTTCCAAATGAAATACAAAACTTGCTCTCATCTGAAAAGAGGACTTTGGAACACTGGGCAACAGTCCAGTTCTTCTTCTCCTTAGCCCAGGTAAGACGCCTCTGATGTTGTCTGTGGTTCAGGAGTAGCTTAACAAGAGGAATACGACAACTGTAGCCAAATTCCTTGACATGTCTGTGTGTGGTGGCTCTTGATGCCTTGACCCCAGCCTCAGTCCATTCCTTGTGAAGTTCACCCAAATTCTTGAATCGATTTTGCTTGACAACCATAAGGCTGCGGTTCTCTTGGTTGGTTGTGCATCTTTTTCTTCCACACTTTTTCCTTCCACTCAACTTTCTGTTAACATGCTTGAATACAACACTCTGTGAACAGCCAGCTTTTTTGGCAATGAATGTTTGTGGCTTACCCTCCTTGTGAAGGGTGTCAATGATTGTCTTCTGGACAACTGTCAGATCAGCAGTCTTCCCCATGATTGTGTAGCCTAGTGAACCAAACTGAGAGACCATTTTGAAGGCTCAGGAAACCTTTGCAGGTGTTTTGAGTTGATTAGCTGATTGGCATGTCACCATATTCTAATTTTTTGAGATAGTGAATTGGTGGGTTTTTGTTAAATGTGAGCCAAAATCATCACAATTAAAAGAACCAAAGACTTAAACTACTTCAGTCTGTGTGCATGGAATTTATTTAATACACCAGTTGCACAATTTGAGTTGAATTACTGAAATAAATGAACTTTTCCACGACATTCTAATTTATTGAGATGCACCTGTATTTGAAGTATCACAATGGGTCTGTTCAAAAACTTGTTGAGCTACCTTGCTGTCTCCTGCCTACTTAGGCAGGTGTCTTCTATGGCAGCATCCAAACTAAAATGAGGCCTCATAAGAGAACGATTTGGAACACTTTACATAGGAAGCAACTCCTTGTGTCACTCAAATAGTGCTCCTTACATGCTGCGCACTGGCAACTCGACTCCCAACTAAATTATATACAGGTGACGTGAGAGGAATGACGCAATACTCTAATGAGCACAAATATGCACAGCACACACACATTTTGGGTAAAATAGTCTGTTTTCTATCATATTAAACTACTTTTAGCAATACTTTTCAGTATTGAAAGGATTATCAGTATATTTATAATCAAAATTTATCTTGCATTGTCCGCCATCTTGGATTTATTTTTCCACCGAACTCATCACGGGTGCATTCTGGGATCTCCTGCCTGGGGAAGGATAATACATTAGAATTTGGCCAAAACGAGAAATCTTAGAAGGCAGTATAATTAAGATTACCTTTTGGAACAGCCTTCAAGTCGGGAGCACCAGTGATGTCTTAAAATGCTGCCTCCAGTGGCAGCTCACTAGGTTTTGGAACAGACCCCATATTATTCTACTGTGACTCAGATATTGATATAGAGTTGAAGTCAGAAGTTTACATACACTTAGGTTGAAGTCAATAAAACTCATTTTTTAACCACTCCACAGATTTAATATTAGCAAACTATAGTTTTGGCAAGTCATTTAGGACATCTACTTTGTGCATGACATGAGTAATTTTTCCATCAATTGTTTACAGACAGATTGTTTCACTTTTCACTGACTATATCACAATTCCAGTGGGTCAGAAGTTTACATACACCAAGTTAACTGTAAAGCCCTTAGGCAATTAGCTTCTGATAGGCTAATTGGAGTCAATTGGATGTGTATCTGTGGATGTATTTTAAGGCCTACCTTCAAACTCAGTGCCTCTTTGCTTGACATCATGGGAAAATCAAAAGAAATCAGCCACTCAGAAAAAAAATTGTGGAACTCCACAAGTCTGGTTCATCCTTGGGAGCAATTTCCAAATGCCTGAAGGCACCACGTTTATGGGGTCGGCAACCTATGCATGCCAGCATTGGCACTCAGAGGGGTAATCACTGGCACGGCAGCAACAGCGAGAGAGGAGTAGACTCTTTTATTTACATAAATTCTGCACCTGCATTCCAATTTACACCACGATGTTATCCTTCCTCATGATCACGCAGCGTGTTTTCAACGCGCAAGCAATTCGCGCATCATGAGCTGGCAGCATTTCACTTTCGGTTAATCGCGCAAGTAAACGCACCCGCTTTGCTTCGTTCAGGTTGCACGGATGACAGCCTACATTCCGCGTTTCATTTGTTTCTTTTTGCTTTCAGAACAACATGTCATGTAATAAGGATAAGACCATTATTAATTCTTGAGATTTCGCATACAGGTACACCCTCCTTAAACCATGGTCACACACTAAAAATTACATTAAATGATTAAAAGAGAAAACATAAACCCACATCATGGGGTTAAAAAAAATCTGAGTCTTTTCAAAATATAAATTAAACCTGGAAATAAAGTTTTTGGATTTTGCAGGTGCGATTCACTGAAAAGAGCTAAATAGTTGATCGGCTTGTGATGCGCGAATGGCTTGCACACGCTGCGTGATCGTGAGGAAGGATTACATCAACATGTACTGTAGATTGGAATGCAGGTGCGAAAATCTTCATATAAGTAAAATAGCCTGCTTCTCTTGCTGTTGCTTATGTACTAGTAATTACCCCTCTGTGTGATATTGAAAAATGTATGACATAATATAAGAAATATTTAAGATTCCTCGCAATTTCGTGATCAGTAATCAAATAAGCAAATTTGTGACATTAACTGTGTTAACTCATTTTGTACAAAAGGACAGGTTTTCTTTCATTAAATCCTTTCACATGCAGGATCATGATTATATCATAATCATTGGGTTTTGCTAAAATTTTTCACTCAAACTGTTATGCTGATAATATAATTTGTAATGAAAAATAAATGAATAAATTAGAAAAATGCAAATTTTAAACATTTGTGGACTCAAACTTTGGAGCCATTGACCAGGAAAATAAAAAATGGCACTCCATGTCAAAAAGGTTGCTGACCCCTGATCTGTACAAACAATAATACGCAATATAAACACAGTGGGACCACGCAGCCATCATACTGCTCAGGAAGGAGATGCATTCAGTCTCCTAGAGATGAACGTAGTTTGGTGCGAAAAGTGCAAATCAATTCCAGAACAACAGCAAAGGACCTTGTGAAGATGCTGGAGGAAACAGGTAGACAAGTATCTATATCCACAGTAAAACGAGTCCTATATCGACATAACCTGAAAGGCTGCTCAGTAAGGAAGAAGCCACTGCTCCAAAACTGCCATAAAAAAGCCAGACTATAGTTTGCAAGTGCACCTGGGGACTCTTTTTGGAGAAATGTCTTCTGGTCTAATGAAACAAAAACTGAACAATTTGGCCATAATGACCATCATTATGTTTGGAGGAAAAAGGGTGAGGCTTCCAAGCGGAAGAACACCATCCCAACCGTGAAGCATGGGGGTGGCAGCATCATTTTGTGGGGGTGCTTTGCTGCAGGAGGGACTGGTGCACTTCACAAAATAGATTGCATCATGAGGAAGGAAAATTATGTAGATATACTGAAGCAACATCTCAATACATCAGCCAGGAAGTTAAAGCTCGTTGTAAATGGGTCTTCCAAATGGACAATGACCCCAAGCATACCTCCAAAGTTGTGGCAAAATGGATTAAGGGCAACAAAGTCAAGGTATTGGAGTGGCCATCACAAAGCCCTGACCTCAATCTGATAGAAAATCTGTGGGCAGAACTGAAAAAGCATGTGCGAGCAAGGAGGCCTACAAACCTGACTCAGTTACACCAGTTCTGTCTGGAGGAATGGGCCAAAATTCCAGCAACTTATTGTGAGAAGCTTGTGGAAGGCTACCCAAAATGTTTGACCCAAGTTAAACAATTTAAAGGCAATGCTACCAAATACTAACAAAGTGTATGTAAACTTCTGACCCACTGGGAATGTGATGCTGAGCGAAATAGAAGCTGAAAGAAATAATTCTCTCTACTATTATTCTGACATTTCACATTCTTAAAATAAAGTAGTGATCCTAACTGACCTAAGACAGGGAATGTTTTCTAATATTACATTTCAGGAATTGTGAAAAACTGAGTTTAAATGTATTTGGCTAAGGTATATGTAAACATTTGAATTCAACTGTAACATTGTATCGTTAGGTCCCTGCTGATTCCCACCACTAGTTTGTGTGGAAAGGCATATCTGTGACTTTTACATGACCAATGCGACCAAACTACCCACTAGTGATTTGTAAGGATGGATTTTGTCAATTGGGGTGAAATTATATTTTATATGGAATGTTATAAAATCAGCTGATTTTATGTAATTTCCAATGAGTAGTGAGAGAGAAATTTTGTGGCCTCATAAAACGAAGACATGAAGCTCAAGAGAAAGACGAAAAGCCATAGGAGGTTTGCATTGTCACTGTGATGTAAGAAGCCAGGACGATGAGTCCATATCAGTTGAGCTGACCCACTTCTTGGGTTGAATGCTAAACAGGGAATTGACGTCAATGCTCCAGGCAGTCCAGAGACTCAACATTCAAGAAATCACTCAATCTCATCTGGCTGCAAAGCTTAAAGGGATTGTTTGCACAAAAATTAAAATTCAGTTTATCATTTACTCCCCCTCATGTTGTTCCAAAGCTGTTTAATTTTCCATCTTCTGTGGAACACAAAAGGAGATGTTAGGCTGCAGGTTAGCCCCAGTCTTCACTTTCATTGCTTCTTCCATACAATTTTAATTTGTGAAGCAACTATCCCTTTAACTCCTGAAGCTTGGAACAGTTGCAATTCCTATATTTTCATCCAGGCAGAGCTGATCTTTGTGTTGCTTAAATAAAAGCTTTTACTGAGGTCAATAGCTGAGGTCAATTTTGTTATGCGGTGAACATGCATAATGTACAATACTGTGCATTAGATTTGTGTTTGAGGTCGTTTGTGTAACAATCTCAAGGGATCCAATCATAACTTTTGGTAGGGTTTCCTAATCATTTCCCACCTCTGGGAGCTCTCCCACTCCTACAGGTTTGCTCATTTGAGAGACACAATCCATGAATTATGGGAAAACAGATGAAGCAAATACCATTCAGAGCACTCTTGCTTCATACTTTCACATTTTAATCTGTCATAAATTTATGATGCACTGATTCACAGGGAAATGAAGCATACTGCAATGCTTAGCAGTGTTGTATTACTTGAGTTCAGGACTGAGACTCGAGTCCGACTTGAGTCACGATATTCATGACTCGTGACTCGTCTCGGACTTGAACACTAATGACTCAGACTTGGAATCAAGCTCTGAGTGCATTCTGACTTGGAGGAGAGAACTTATTACAACCTACTGTTTACAAATAAACGATCCATTCCGCCACTTCCGGGTTCTTTTGCCAGCCAAGAAAAGAACTGCGTGCAATGGGCACGTTGCTTAATTTGAACAGAAAATGCCCCAAAAGTGTTGTTTAAAACACCCTATTTTCTACAGATTATTACAGATTTGGGCTTCTTTAAATTTCCATTAGGATCATTGGATCAGGAAAAACTCATGATTTGGCATTATCTATGATATTTCATGGATCAACATCATTGTTATCGCGTCTTCTCTATTAAACCCAATTGACCCGCAGCTGCTGTTGGTAGATTTGAACTTTTCATCAAGGAACAACTTGGACTTGGAATACTTTTGAAACAGTGAGTATGTGAACATTTATGGATTGGCCCCATTCACTTTCACAGTACAAATGCTGTCGATTGAGCTTAACTTGAACACTTTTGAATATTTTTTTAATAGATAACAGTTTCACAGTGTAATCTGCTTTATCAAAATTTCTTCTTTTAATTATAACAGGGGCACAAAAATGTTTGAAGTAGCACATAAAAGACTGATGACCTTTCTTTGAGTGACCGTAGCTCCAGCCAGTTTATGACAGCCTAACAGTGCATTGTGTGAGGAATAAAAGAAAAAGGACCTTCAACAGAGACTTGTGGGACACCCCGCTACGTGACTGGCCAGTGCATTATTTTCTGTGTAAAACATCAAAAACCATGACTGTGGAGTTTGGGCACAGAGCAGGGAATCTCTCCTTTTAGTAAGAGACTCATATGGCTACAATACTCAAAGCATGCATGCTCACTTTGGAGTCAGTGAGTTTGCATCTTGATTGCTCAAATTGTAAATGAGAGGGAACCTTGGTGTTAATCTATGGCACAGTATAGAGCAGAATACACCGGTGTCCTCTGTTTTTCATGGCTCCAACAACTAACCAGTCCCTGAGTCATCATCCCTGATCAGTACAGCTTTGATTAATGAATTGTCCATCACATTACCACTTTTGGCTGAGATTCTGTTTTGTGTATATAGGTGCTACAACCTGTAATGTTTTACATGATAATTTATAGCAGTGGTTCTTAATGAAGTTAGGACAGAGATTTTACATTGGACATCAAGTGGCAACCCAACACATTATCAAAATTGTTTAGTGCACAAAAATGTCCTTAAAAACAAATATTACAATGTATTAATATTACCACAAACAGCATAGACCCAATATAATACACAAAAGTATACATAATATACAAAAATAAAAAATTGTTAATGCTTTCTAAATGTTTATTGAATTCTGATGGCTTAATGCTCTCAGCATCAAATAATTCATCACACAAAACACATTATGGCTGGCAGAAACCAAATGTATCCTTCTTGCAAGTGAACCCATATTTAATCTAGTCTGGGTCATATTTTATTTTGAATAGTTTTCTTCATGGTTTTTGGGGATGCTAGCTATCCATGTTGGCATTTACATTTAGCATTGTTTTGCTGTTTGCGATTCAATTAGGCAAAACTACCATTTGAATCGACTAATCAACTAGTTGGTTGGTTGTTTGAATGACTAGTCTGTGTACAATTAGGCTCCGTTATGTTCACGTGACCCTGATCAGACATGTTTCAGAGGGATTTATGGATGCTAAGCGCAGCATTTCAACATAGTAACTAACGGATATTCAATAAAAATACAAACTAAATAACTTCAAAGTAAGAGAAGAAATATGAAAGGTTCCAAAACAGAGTGGCACAAAACTACTTAAGCACATCCTGAATGCAGAATGTCACGCTTCAATGTAACCAGAGCACTTGGGAGTCTCAGGGCCATCCTCGCTGCGCATTCAAAAGCACAGAACTGCAAAATAATGATGCAAGTACACATCTAATTCACGACATCAAGAAGTTTAAACCTTTTTTACTGCAACTATTTATTTAAGCAGTATCAGACAGAATCAGCAAAAGACTTAATTCTCTCCACAGTCCCTCAAAAATTCAGGAACATTACCCACAGCAGAGGATTTCATGTCCGACAGTGATCGTCTTGTGATGTATTGTTGATGAAGCGCTTTGAAGGCTGAAGCAGCAGTGGAGCATAAATGGGTTAAACTTAAAGCATTTAAGAGATGAAACTTCTTGCAGAGGGTTTTACTGTGCTGACTTTTATTCACTTTTAAGCACATTAAGCTGTAATCATGCAAAAAAGCTCTCCAAGAAGTTTATTTGAGAATTTTGCCTCCCATTAAACCACCATCACTAAAAAAATGTATGTTAGTAGTCGGCCTCACTAATCGACTAGTCAGTTGTTGGACGACTAGTTGATTAGTCGACAACCGTGGCACATCCCTAGACTCTATCAGAACTAACTTTTGACCAAAAAGTTGATTGGTCAAACACTGTGTTTGGATGATGATATCTTTGTGGATTACATGGGCTACAGGGAAGGACAGTGTAATTTTCACAGTTTTTACCAGCAATCTTGATGTTCATGTGTCCGTCTAGCAGCAGGTTCTCTGCCTTCAAGTCCCGGTGAACAATGTTACGATTGTGGCAGTACTCGACAGCAGACAGAATTTGCCAAAACTTACGCCGTGCCTCTGGTTCATTCAGCCGTCCGTGCTTGGCTAAATGATCTGAACAAAAAAAGAAGATGGGGTTAACAAAATATTAAATAAATAAATCAAAAACAATCACTTCTCTAAACTTTGCCCTGAATCAATTAATTAACCATGAAAACACTTGATGATCATCCTAGAGAGTATTAGACTGGATAAAAATCTGTGTATTGCAAGAAAAGTCATCAATATTTTGGTCCATTATCCCAGATGAAAAAGAAATTTTAAATGTGAAGGTTAATTTAGGAAATTTTTAGGATTACACTAGCTTAGACATGGCTTCAAAGCTACTCGAAATAGACTAAAAACGAATGGGGTCTTTAAAGATCCCCACTCTGCACGGGTACTGTAGTTTAAACCTGTTGAAGCTCATTTACACCATTTACCCCACCCACGGCCCTGATGTCACTTTGCTTAAATTAGTTTTCATTTACTATATAGTCTACCGTCCAAAATTGTTAATAATGTTGACAAGTTATACATCTGAACAATTTGTCAACATTATTAACCTTTTTTTGACTAGTCATTAGCATCAACAGTTTAATATAGGTTACATAAATGGGTGACAAAATTTTACTGGACAACAACCATAACCACATGTTGTACCGGGAAAGACTCTGGCGGTGTGGTGTGGCAAGGGGTAGAGATTGATGAGCCACAATAATGGAGGCTCTGTGGTGTGTGAGTAGGGTAAACATCCCCCCGGATGGTGTAATCATGCAGTCACCACACCCTAGAATGCTGGGTCAGCCCCTGGCCCTCGGCCCGTGGCCAAACCTAACCTACAGTCCTCACACATTCCATTCTATACTCCACTGAGATGGGCTGACAAGAGCAAGCGTGTGTACATGCCAGTGTGTTTAAGGCATCCTTCTCTACACAAGTTGTTTTTCAAACAGCAGAAACACTCAAATGAATTTTAAAAGAGACCAAATTTTGTGATCGCAGAATTGCCTTGCGTAACCTAGCATTACATCGCAAATTATACCTGAATGAACGGTTGAGGTGAAAAGAGTTTGTGAGAAATGTAGGGCTACTATATAAAAACCACTTTGTGTCCACGTCCATATTTTAGAAAGTAGGTTAAGTCTATTTGGTGTTTACACTTTGCTGTTGTGACGCTTATTATTAAGAATGTATTATTATGCACCTTGCACTGAGCACATACAGTATTAGTGACTAATTGTATAGCTTACTGTACAGTTGAAGTCAGAAGTTTACATACACCTTAGCCAAATACATTTAAACTCAGTTTTTCACAATGTCTTACATTTAATCGCAAAAACATTCCCTATCTTAGGTCAGTTTGGATCACTACTTTAAGAATGTGAAATGTCAGAATAATAGTAGAGAGAATTATTTATTTCACCTTTTATTTCTTTCACCACATTCCCAGTGGGTCAGAAGTTTATATACACTTTATTATGGTAGCCTTGCCTTTAAATTGTTTAACATTTTGGGTAGCCTTCCACAAGCTTCTCACAATAAGCTGCTGGAATTTTGGCCCATTCCTCCAGACAGAACTGGTGTAACTGAGTCAGGTTTTTGTAGGCCTCCTTGCTCACACACGCTTTTTCAGTTCTGCCCACAAAATTTCTATCGGATTGAGGTCAAGCCTTTGTGATGGCCACTCCAATACCTTGACTTTGTTGTCCTTAAGCCATTTTACCACAACTTTGGAGGTATGCTTGGGGTCATTGTCCATTTGGAAGACCCATTTGCGACAAACTTTAACTTCCTGACTGATGTCTTGAGATGTTGCTTCAATATATCCACATAATTTTCCTTCCTCATGATGCCATCTATTTTGTGAAGTGCACCAGTCTGAGGTCTTGGCTGATTTCTTTTGATTTTCCCATGATGTCAAGCAAATAGGCACTGAGTTTGAAGGTAGGCCTTAAAATACATCCACAGTACACCTCCAATTGACTCCAATTAGCCTATCAGAAGCTAATTGGCTAATTGCCTAAAGGCTTGACATCATTTTCTGGAATTTTCTAAGCTGCTTAAAGGCACAGTTAACTTAGTGTATGTAAACTTCTGACTCACTGGAATTGTGATATTGTCAATTAAAAAAAGAAACAATCTGTATATAAACAATTGTTGGAAAATGCACAAAGTAGATGTCCTAAGTGACCGAAGCTATAGTTTGCTAATAAGAAATCTGTGGAGTAGTTAAAAAATGAGTTTTAATTTTAATTTCAGAAAGTGTATGTAAACTTCTGACTTCAACTGTATGTATAGGGCTAATGTGTAAAAATGACCTAGGATAAACTCGAATTCTGGACTCAATAATAAGGTTGGCTCAGGGCCAATGTGAGCGATTTAGATCATTTTATGTTATTGGCCATACACATTTATTTTTATTGCATCAGATTTGCAAATGTAAAGCTGATGTAAGTCATTTGATTTTAAAATTCCTTGAATCCTAGCTTAATATGCAGTGAACTACAGTATAAATAAACCATTTCTAGATTGATTTCACCTAAAAATGTAGCACTGTGGCACTACTAAAACACTCCAACAGTATGTTTGTTGGAGTGGCCTATCCATTCTGACGCAGCAACATTGGCTCAAACAATGGCGTGAGTTTGGGATGGTACTATTGATTTGTTGTATGGAATCTGAAAACTGTTGAAAATTCAGTTTAATGTCGCTAGTAGCGCATAAATGACACACTTCGGCTTTAAACTAAGGCTGTTGATTTACCGCGTTAATTCAGTGCAATTAATTATATAAAAAAATAATGCGTTAAAAAAATTATGCAAGTAGGACCTGTTTCAGCAGGGGGCAGTATCCAAAACTCCAGCTGTATAGGCAACGCATAGCTGCACAGAGAACAATCCAAATTTAGGGCAGGCTTACTTGAAACTAGCAACAGCACAAGATGAGACCCCATTCTTGTGTTCAAACACAGCTGGACCAAGCACAATTCCGAATGCAGGGATCTCGAGGCATGTATTTATAAGTTTCAAACTACATTTAACTTGACACAACGACCTAAAAAATGCTGTGTTTGTGTCGCAACCAAAGTGAGATGCTCCAGAAGTGTCCGTCTGATGCATGTGTACATTGATGTGTCTTCAAAAAAAGCCTTTATAATAAACCTCTCTCGGATATTGACAAATTCAATTACAGAATGGACTGTTGTGGACTGTAGGCCAATGATAGGCTTATGTTCAATTAAATGGAAATAAACAATATATTGCCTACTAAAGCCACTATTTGTATTGTCTTCTCAATGCTTTATTCGTCTCCCACAATAATTTAATGCATTTTAATAATATGAATTATTATATTTGTAATATACAATATAATTATTTCAATATAACTATAATTTTTAATAATTTTTGCATCATATTGTTTTCAAGAAAAGTCCCGTTTTTAAATTTATAGCTTTCTTGAACTTACAAGTTAATATTTTTATGACACATATAAAAATACATGGCTGAAAATGCAATTCATAATTTTTGTGTGGTCCTGACAAGAGCAACAAAAACAAAATCCTTACCGTTAAGCCCTGGAATAAATTATGACAAATGAAAACAATTCTGTGCTAACATTGAGCCACGGCATTCAATTGTTTATCTTTGCAGTCCTCCATTCAACATCATAATACACAAACATATTTAAGTAAAGTACACATAAGAGACGGCTGGGAAAATGTAAAATACATTGAGAAAACTGACGTGGATCTGATTAGATACAGGGTGCAACATTCTGAAATTGTGCTCTGTTTTGACAAAACTTCTTTGGTGCCATGTTGCTAATCAAAAAACACACCTTACATTGGAATGTCTCATATTCATCTCAACTGGCCAACAGGAATGAACTCTCAGATAAGACGCACATACACTCTGCACTATACAACTCAACTGGCAGTAATCACCCCCATTTTAACAAACACTGCGGACTTTGGCCAACAAAACAAAATATCAGTTTGGTACCAGCCTACCAGGCACCTTAGGCCTGTGTAAAATATGCTTGTTGTGCACGTTCTACATGTATTTAGCCTACTTCTTAGCCATGTGAGAGTGAACAGAAAATACATACAGTGGCCCCAAAAGGTATCTGGACACTTTAGCCACACTTAGAATTAGATAACAAGATATCAAACCAAGTGGCATCTACAAATAAAAGATTATTGACGTTTTCTATCTATTTTCACATTTTTACAATTACTTTCAGCCATCTGGTCCCAAGGTGATTTCAAGATCAAACAGGTGTCCTAGCTGGGTCACCACAGGTATAGTTCATCACATTAACTACGGTCATGTTCCACTATCATTTGACAACCAGAAAGTGTTTTATTACCTTTTGTCTTAATTTTGAATAATATACTGTTTTAGAATTTGAAAACTGCTAAGTGTCCAAATACGTTCTGGGGTCACTCCCATGATCAAGGAGCAAGGTGCAATTTCTGTAGGCTCTACTGTATGTATTACGTGTGTAAAAGCATGAACCAGTTGAACCTTGTGTGACTCCTTGCAGCACTGTATCTTAGAAAAAAGTCCTGTACCATGGTACATTGATGGTATTAGATGGTAATACCATTGTACTTTGATACTGTATATACCAGGGTACCATTTTCATTGGGTTGACAAATAATGTAGTTAAAAAAAAAAAAGATCTTCAAGATTTTAGGTTTTAAGAACGAGTGTATATGTTCAAGTACTGTAACTGGTAAATTTTTAATCAAATTTGAGCTTTTTGCAGTTCAGTTAAATAGCCCTGTGCTATAACAAATTGATTTTCAGAAGTACAAATATTTCACGTACTGCAGTCTTTCAAAAAATGAGCTTATAAAAAACAAAAAGTATAATAATTGTAGAATTTGAAATTAAAATGAGAAAACATTGCCATTCTGGTTAACACTTGAAGTGCTTGAAATGGTATTTACATGGTACTTCAAATAATAACCATGGTAAATGACACAACTGCGGTACATGTCAAAAAACCCATGGTACTGCCATAGTACCATGTGCAAAAAAACTAACAAAAAACTCTTGGTTATACCATGTAAGTGGTTCTGCACAAATACATAAAACTATTTTCAATAAACAAAATACAAAATTCTGCAGGTCTTAACACACATGTCTGCTCTTTCCACTATAGATTACTGAGGCCACGTCCAAACTTACACCCTGCCTACGCCGGGAACGAGCAGTGTTGCGTCGCACCACAACGGCTTAAAGCTGTCCACTGGACGCATCGAAACGAACGTTATAAACCACTTGTTTGTCTTGTTGGCATGAGTAGGTGCCAGCGCATCCAGCGCTTAATGGTTGTTTATGAGCCACACGAGCGACACACAGGGTGCAATACATTTCCATAAAAAAAAAGTTAAACAAAATTACAAATTGATTTTGCAACGTTTACACCTCTCATTCACGTTGGAACAGTATTTTCCTCCACTAAAAATGGAGCGTTTCGCTCTCTATTACGGCATACTTTGGAAAACATTGCCGTTAAGAAACTGGTAGAAGGGTTTTCAAACGAAAATGGATTAGTGTTGATGTGACCTGAGTGAGAAATGCTCTAGATAAAAATTCTGCATTTTCATACAGCCCCATCACTAATGCTAAATCCTAAAATTGACAGTCTAGAAAGAGCGCAGAGGGGTATTGTATAATGCAAGGATCAAGAGGCTGAGGGCAGACACGGGTGTCAAGACTGATCAGACTCCGTTGACAAGCCCTCCCCCTTCAAACAGAACCTTCTCTCCAACTCTGGGTTTTTCTAAATTATGCATGGCCTACATTTCTCCCCCCATTTCCAAAATTCTAATCAATGTCCCTTAGCTTTCACTCTCTCTCATGCTTTGCCTGTTCATTCGGCAGCTCCTGCTTATTCGAGGTTGACCCAGTTTCCAGGTCCCTGTAAAACTGAAGCTCCGCTCGGCTCTGCAGTGCTGGTGGAGCAGACAGGCTCTTGTGGCGGGCTTCTACACAGTTAAACTCCTCTACAGGGGAACGAACCCTGCACAGTTTACAAAACCAAATGCTGCTCTATCTCTCGCCTCTCCCCTTTTTCCCTGTGAAGATTAACTGATTGAAGTGAGTGCCTCTGTTATGTTAGTATAGCCACGTTCAGTCTGGAAACTGAAGAAAACATAGCTACCAGTTAGCTGACTTGTTCTGTTTGTTTGGTGCAAGCCTATATTACTTGATCATAATGGGTTCAAATGGCCCAGTTCAATTTAAAAAAGTATGTTTCATAATTTGGGATTAACTGGAGACTTTTAACCTTGATAGCGATGACATGCTGTATAGGTTGCATAACCATCTTGTGCAACAGAATCACAATCGTTGGACAACCCAGCCTCTCAGTATGTACGGTTCAGACAATAATCATACTGTATGGTAATCTAGATAAAGAATGTCATGTAAGTATTTGACGTGCTATGTCGGTTAAAAGGTATAGTTCACCCAAAAATGAATTCTGTTTAATTTACTCATTGACTTTGTCTCATGTTGTTCCAAACCTGTATGGCTTTCTTTCTTCTGTGCAACACAAAAAGAGATATTCAGCAGAATGTTAGGGAATGACACTGTCACTAACCATTCACTTGCATTTCATCTTTTTTTTTTTTCATACAATGAAAGTGAATGGTGACTGAAGCCGTCATTCTGTCTAATATCTAATTGTGTCTTCTACATAAAAAAGAAAGTAATACAGGTTTGGAACAACATAAGCATGAGTAAATGATGACAGAATTTTCATTTTTGGGTAAACTATACCTTTAAAGTAACATACCCTTTACATGTGCTATTATTTGTTTTTTTTTATTTGCTTGACCTCTGGCAACCTCATTTCAGCAAGTCTCTATGGGACATTTGGCCATTCTCACCCTCTAGCACATTTGGGCAGGAACATGCCATTTGGCTTGCCATAGCAACGACTTATCTGTGTATATCTCTTTAAAAAAACAAAAAGGCTGTTGACACATTGAACATCAGGTTCATGATTAGTGGTCAACCAATATATCGCCGATATTCGCCGATAAATTTTCCCATTTGGCCGATTTGTTTCTTGATGGCGCTGAGAATCGCCTGCTTGCATTTGAAGCGACTGAGACATGTAAACGATCAGTCACGGTTCGTTTTGTTGTTACGTGCCTTTGTGTTACTACAATAATAGACCAGTGTGCAAAATAGTCTAATTTAAACGGTACGCATATCAGAGCCGTGGCAGACGCGTTTGAGCTCATAATGTTAAAGTGCTCGCCTGTTTCATTCTCCCTCTCTCTCCTCAACAGTTCCCTGTAACTTTTAACTAATGATAAAAAAGGCAAATATCAATAAAACTAATATCATATACCGTCTGCAAATATGTGCATATCTCGTTTAAACAGATGTAATAAACCAACCTCACACAACTTCAGCAGATCCAGCATCCTGTGGAGCGCTCATTTACCTCTAAAGCACATATTCTAACAGTCTCTCCTCAACAGTTCCCTGTAACTTTTCTAATGATAAAAGGCAAATATCAATAAAACTTCTATTATATACCATCTGCAAATATGCAGATATCTCGTTTCAAAAGATGTCATTCACGAACCTCACGAAAATCCAGAATTTTCTTCCCATCGAGCGCCCATCTAATATCTTCCTCTGAAGCACATATTCTATCAACCAGAATCAAAACTTCAGGATCAGGATCAAAAGTTTCTCTGATTCACAAATCACGATGGTCAGTACGTGACAATCCAAGCAATCCAATCCAACTGTCAGGAGATTGCTGCTCGCGCTGGATCTGCACAAGCGCGTGAGTGCAACTTCAAAGTAAAAGTGCTTCATGTGTGCTATAAGTACACTATGCACTGTATGTACAGTTGGTTTGATTTGGTATTTTTTGAGAAAATGTGATTGCTAACATGGACATGCCATCCATGGTTGCTGGACTACAGTGTGTATTGTTATTTCCTTCTTCCTAATATATTAACAATTTCTTCATGTGCAAATAAATTACTAAAATTTTATTACTAAACAGAAATTAGAAGAAACTGCTATCTACCATTTAAAATACAATATAATTTTTTACAAAGTTAAAGTTTAGTGTGAGTAAATATAGTGCTAAACAAGAGTTTATTAATTTTTTTAGTAATTTTATGTTAATGTTATTTACTATATTAAATTGCGTGATATATCGGCATTGTATCAGCCTTTTGGCCACCCTGTTCTTTGCATATCGGCATCGACCATTAAAAAACCTATATCATTTGATCACTAGTCATGACATCACACAAAGTACAACACAAATGGAAGAAGGTAAAAGTGTGACGCTCAAAGTTTGTTTATTGTTGGGTAATATAACTATTCCAATAACTCTGGAGTAAAGGTAGAACGATATATCAGTTTTACAAATTAACCAGTCCCCATAGTAACTTTTTGGAATTATCAGTTATCGGAATTTATTTTTTTATTTTTTTATGATTATTATTTACCCCTTTGTTTTCCTCTGTGGACGGCACTGTAGGATTCTTCAGTTAGAACATTTTGGTTCTACAGCATATAAGTGGCCTCTAGATGTGAAATAATTATTTTTTTTTTTTTAAAATCACTGACACCTTGTAGGGATTTGCTGAATCTAATTCATCAGCCACTGACAATATTCACCAATAGGGGTGGGAAAACGCATCGATGATAGATCGATGCACCGCGATGCAAAGAAATTTAAATGCATCGATTATGAAATTTAAGAATCGATTATCATTATATATTAATACCCAATGTGTCTGTCTCATATTACAGGAAACCTCTCGCAACAGACACAGGGCAGAGTATGCAAGATTAAGGGGAAAGAAAGCGCACTTTGAGGTAAAGAAAGTTTGTGCAGCCAAGTTCACCCTGTGAACCTACATAAGATAAGATAAGACTGGATGGATGGATGGATGGATGGATGCTGCCGAGTTTGGCTTTCTGTTCACTATTCAAAACTGTATGCATCCATTTGACCAACGTTAAGTTCATTGTTGTTGCCTTCTTCACCGATTACGATATATATTATGTTAATATTGCTTTTGTATCTCCGTAAAATGTGTAATTTCTCCATAAAACAGTTTAAACACGAATAGAACTTGGCTTAATTAAATATGACTGCCGGGCAGACATTGGCTGTGAACAAAAACACTCATTCTTTAATTCATTCTCTTTATAATGAATGCTACAGAATAGGGAGCGATTTCAGACTGTTCTTAAGGGAACTAACCAGTTGATTACAGTCACCTGTGGATGGTCAATGACACGCTGCAGCCGCGAAAAGATAAAAAAAAATTATATTTTGCAGAGTGTGCCGCAAACAGTCCTGCATGAAAATGCAATTAAATTCTCGTGTCTTGACAAACGGAGGTGTCTCCATTTAGCTGCCTGGCGCCTCCTTCCCTATCCCAAAATGAATAGGGAACTCACGCTTACCACATCCCATGTTACCGCCTTTACATGCTACTAATAGACAGTTTTTCATTCTATGACCCTTGTAACGGAGGGAAGGAAGTCACGAGAGCTGGATCTAGGTGCAGCGAAATAGTATTTAATAAAGGAAACAAAGTACAGATTAACAGGGTAAACACAGGAACAAAAGAAACATCCATGATGGGAAAACACAGGAACAGAGAAAACATCTACGATGGGAACGGGTCAATGAACAGGAGGTCAAAACACATAACAACTGACAGAGAACAAGCAAACAACAGGGCATTATATACATAAAGTCTAATGAGTTAATGAAACACAGGTGAGGACAATCAAGGACAGGCAGGGCCAAGATGGAGCTGGACACCAAGGATACCAGAACAGAACAGGCAGAAGGCCGGGAGACCAGAGTAGATCGGGAGCTGTAGTAGGCTCGGGGGGCGAAGCAGTGGGAGGCGGAGCCATGGGAGGCTCGAGGGGCGAAGCCGTGGCAGGTGGAGCCATGGGAGGCTCGAGGGGCGAAGCCGTAGAAGGCGGAGCCGTGGAAGGTGGAGCCATGGGAGGCTCGATGGGCAAAGCCGTAGAAGGCAGAGCCGTGGAAGGCGGAGCCATGGGTGGCTCGATGGGCGAAGCCGTGGAAGGCGGAGCCGTGGCAGGCTCGAGGGGCGAAGCTGTAGAAGGCGGAGTCGTGGCAGGCTCGAGGGGTGAAGACGTAGAAGGCAGAGCCATGGCAGGCTCGAAAGGCAAAGCTGTAGAAGGTAGAGCCGTGGCAGGCTCGAGGCTAAGACTCCAGGATGACTGGGAAATGACCTCAGTGGTCAGATCAGGCAGATGGCCAGGAGACTCAGAAGACCAGAGCAGATCAGGAGGCCTGGGTGGCGACCACAGATTAGAGACTGGAGCCGTGGCAGGCGGAGCCATGGGAGGCTCGAGGGGCGGAGCTGTAGAAGGCAGAGCCGTGGCAGACTTGAGGGGCGAAGCCGTAGAAGGCGGAGCCGTGGCAGGTTTGAGGGGCGGAGCCGTAGAAGGCGGAGCCGTGGAAGGCTCAAGGGGTGAAGCCGTAGAAGGCAGAGCCATGGCAGGCTCGAGGCTAAGAGTCCAGGATGACTAGGAAATGACCTCAGTGGTCGTGAACATGAGCAGTCTCGGGAGCGACCTCTGTGGTCGTGAGCATGGATGGAGACTTGGGAACAACCTCTGGGGTCGTGGGCATGGACGGAGACTCGGGAACAACCTCTGTGGTCGTGGGCATAGGCAGAGGTTTGGGAACGACCTCTGTGGTCGTGGACTGAGACTCGGGAACAACCTCTGTGGTTGTGGGTGTAGACAGAGACTTGGGTACGAGCTCTGTGGTCGTGAACATGGACAGAGACTCGGAGACAACCTCCGTGGTCGTGAACATGGGCTGAAACTCGGAAACGACCTCCGTGGTCGTATACATGGGCAGAGACTCGGAGACGACCTCCGTGGTCGTGTACCTGGGCTGAGACTTGGAAACGACCTCCGTGGTCGTGTACATGAGCAGAGACTCGGAGACGACCTCTGTGGTCGTGTACATGGGCAGAGACTTGGAAACGAAAGCCTTTCTCCTGGGACGGACGAGGCTGGCAACGCTGGCTCAGGGACGGACGAGGCTGGCAACGCTGGCTCAGGGACGGACGAGGCTAGCAACGCTGGCTCAGGGACGGACGAGGCTGGCAACGCTGGCTCAGGGACGGACGAGGCTGGCAACGCTGGCTCAGGGACGGACGAGGCTGGCAACGCTGGCTCAGGGACGGACGAGGCTGGCAACGCTGGCTCAGGGACGGACGAGGCTGGCAACGCTGGCTCAGGGACGGACGAAGATTCCAGCTCGTTGGCCGTAGCAGGCATGGGCGTTGGCTCGTTGGCCATGGCAGGCATGGGCGTCGGCCCATAGGCCATGGCAGGCATGGGCGTTAGCTCATTGGCCGTGGAAAGCATGGGCGTTAGCTCGTTGGTCTTGGCAGGCGTAGGCATTGGCTCGTTGGCCGTGGCAGGCGTGGGTGTCAGCTCATTGCCCATGGCAGGCATGGGCGTTGGCTTGTTGGCCGTGGCAGGCAAGGGCACTGACAATTTGTGGGGAAGGGTCTTCATGGCCCTACGCACCGATATCAGTGGCGGATAATTCGACTTGGAGACAAGGTCCATGAAGGGCCTCGAGACCGGGGCCGCGGAATGCTTGGAGCAATGAGTCGTGGAAGGCTGCACTGTGACATGGCGTGGAGCAGACTCAGGCGTGGAAGACTCAGAAGCAGGAACCGGGATTGAGAGAGGAGGATCCTCTGCAGCATGTGATTAGCCTCACATATTCCTCCCATGTGCAATCTCTGGTCTCTGGCAATTCCCTCTACCGGCGTGTTGTTAGTCCGATGGCGTGGAGCAGACTCAGACGTGGCTGTGACATGGCGTGGAGCAGACTCAGACGTGGCTGTGACATGCCGTGGTGCAGACTCAGACGTGGCTGTGACATGCCGTGGTGCAGACTCAGACGTGGCTGTGACATGCCGTGGTGCAGACTCAGACGTGGCTGTGACTTGGTGTGGAGCGGACTCAAATTTTACTGTGACATGGTGTGGAGCTGACTGTGGTGTGAATGTGACAGGGCACGGAGCAGACGAAGGCGTGGCTGTGACATGGCGTGGAGCGGACTTAGGCGTGGAAGACTCAGAAGCCGGAACCGGGATTGAGAGAGGAAGATCCTCTGCAGCGAGTGTCTCTAAGATTAGCCTCACATATTCCTCCCACGTGCAATCTCCGGTCTCCAGCAATTCCCTCCACCGGTGTCTTGTTAGTCTGATTCGGTAGATGGATTTCAGGGTATCATCATCAAAACCAGTGTGGATGGCAATGGTGGAGAAGAAATGGGAGAAATCTCTTATTGATAAGTCCACCTGGCTCAGCTGTACGAAGTATGCTGCTAGATCCATTTTGCGGACAGTTGTTCTGTAACGGAGGGAAGTCACGAGAGCTGGATCGAGGTGCAGTGAAATAGTATTTAATAAAGGAAACAAAGTACAGATTAACGGGGTAAACACAGGAACAAAAGAAACATCCACGATGGGAAAACACAGGAAGAGAAAACATCTACGATGGGAACGGGTCAATGAACAGGAGGTCAAAACATATAACAACTGACAAAGAACAAGCAAACAACAGGGCATTATATACACAAAGACTAATGAGTTAATGAAACACAGGTGAAGACAATCAAGGGCAGCTGGCAGTGATGAGGGCAGGGAATTTTTTCACATTTTAGAATAACAGCAAAGTCATCACAACTATGGAATAACAGAAATGGAAATATGTGAATTATGTTGTGACTAAGAAAATCCAAAATAAATCAAAACTATGTTATATTTTAGCATCTTCAAAGTAGTCACCCTTTGCCTAGATTTAGCAGAAATGTGCTCTTGGCATTTTCTCAACCAACTTCTTGAGGTATCACCCTGGGATGCTTTTTAAACAGTATTTAAAGAGTTCCCATCTATATGCTGGGCACTTAGTGGCTGCTTTTCTAAATTATTCAGTCCAAGTGATCAATTTCAAAAACCTTTTTTTTTTTTTTTTTAAATACAATTTTAGTTTTGTAATTAAATATATTAATATGTTGGCACAATTATATTTTTGTCTACAAAACTAATTTCAAACATTTAAGCATATGCCTTCAAATCAAAAGTTTTTTAAGATCATGAGAAACATTTCAGGCAAGTGACCCCAAACTTTTGAACGGTAGTGTATATTGTGAATAATAATTAACCTTTTTCCTTATTAAAGGGATAGTTCACCCAAAAATGAAAAATCTCTCATTACTTACTCACCCTCATGATATCCCAGGTGTGTATGACTTTCATTCTTCACCAGAACACATTTGAAGAAAAATAGAAATATATCTTAGCTCAGTAGGTCCTTAAAATGCAAGTGAATGGAGATTTCTTTTTTGAAGCTCCAAAAATCACAGACAGTCAGCATAAACGTCATCAATACGACTCAATTAATGTCTTCTAAAGTGACAAGATCACTTTAGGTGCAAAAAAGAAAAATATTTAAGTACTTTTTTTTACTTCTAAATCATGCTTCCGGTCAGCAGCGGTACACGTGTGTGACGTAATCGCATTGGCATTGGAACTGACAAACGTGCGTCACAGCCGGAAGAGCAGCGCTGTTTACAAGTGAGAAAGAGGAATGCTGTACAGCAGCTTGGTTGGTTTTGGTTTAGATCTGTATTTATCTGTTTCTTTACTCACAATGGTGCATTTGTGTGCTCATCCTGGATGTCTCAACTGAGTGGAGAACGTGAGATTACATCTGTATCCATGGCAACGCGATATGTCACACGGGAGACCACTTGGACTCCACCCTCTTGTGAAGCGTTGGATTATAGTTAAAAAGTACTTAAATATTTTTCTTTTTTGCACCTAAAGTGATCTTGTCGCTTTAGAAGACATTAATTTAACCCCTTGAGTCATATTGATGACGTTTATGCTGACTGTCTGTGATTTTTGGAGTTTCAAAAGAGAAATCTCCATTCACTTGCATTTTAAGGACCTACTGAGCTAAGATATTTTTCTATTTTTCTTCAAATGTGTTCTGGTGAAAAGTCATACACACCTGGGATATCATGAGGGTGAGTAAATAATGAGAGATTTTTCATTTTTTGGGTGAACTATCCCTTTAAAGCTCATCTGATCTAATGTATATTTACAAAATCCTTCCTATAGTGAATATATAGGATATAAAAGCTTTATAAAAGAGCCAGGTCTCCGTCATTTCAAAATAAGAGTCTCCAGTGTGTTTCTGGCTTGTTTATAGTTAAAAGTCCTACGTTGTGCACCAAATTTGTATTTTTTTTCCAGTTAGTTTTGGAATTTTGATGTAACAACAAACTGCATCTGGGATTTTATTTATTTTGGACCATATCTGTCCCCGTCATATTAAGGAAAGTCAAAGAAATGTTTTATACATTCTATAAACTGACTTTAAAAACAATCTGCTAATTAATCGTGTTTTTGCCTTTTCCACCACCTTAGTTATCATTATCGGCAAATCCACTATTGTTCGACCTCTACTCTGAAGGTTGATAAAACAGAATTTTCATGAAGAATATGTCCATAAAAACTAACTTATTTTGGGGTCATTCACAACGAACCTGTACTTGCACTAGACACAGTGCAACAAAAAGTCCGCAGATGCCTTGAGGGGCGTTTTTATTCCAATGCGCTCTCAGTCCTCATGGCGGCGTAGTGACTCGCCTCAATCCGGGTGGCAGAGGATGAATCTCAGTTGCCTTCGCGTCTGAGACCATCAATCCACACATCTTATCACGTGGCTTGTTGAGCGTGTTGCCGCGGAGACATAGCGCGTGGGAGGCTCACGCTATTCTCCGCAGCATCCACACACAACTCACCACATGCCCCACCGAGAGCGAGAACCACATTATAGCGACCGCAAGGAGGTTACCCCATGTGATTCTACCCTCCCTAGCAACCGGGCCAATTTGGTTGCTTAGGAGACCTAGCTGGAGTCACTCAGCATGCGCTGGAGTCACTCAGCATGCCCTGGATTCGTACTCGCGACTCCAAGGGTGGTAGTCAGCATCGATACTCGCTGAGCTACCCAGGCCCCGAGGTGCGTTTTTAAAAGTTGAAGTGCTTTTTAAACTGGACACTGCATCTAAAAATGTAGCGTTCTTGCTTGAGACGATGAAAAAAACAGCGAGATGTGTCGCAATAGTCAAAGACATTCGTCTAGTTCGTGTAAAACCACGGACACAAATAACGTGTTCATTGTGAACGGCCACTTAAAATCCCATTGTTGTACAACATAGGATGCTTTAAAATATTATGTCCTAACCAGGCACAACGCAATAAGTTTCCACAGTGAAATCATTTGTCTGTCCACACTGAAGGCAAAAATTTTGCAATACCAGCCAATCCTGAACATATTTGACGTTTAATATAGTTATGTGAAATGGCATTTTGGACCAATGAGATTTCACAGGGCTACTGCAACACACTCTCACAGCGAAATCGTCAGGATTCGAAGGACTTTTCTAAATTTGGCTGATGCGTGTGATATCATGCGATTGCACTCGTTTTAATTCCCACGACTTTCACTACAGCCAATGACGTCGCTGGACATCGTTTACTTCTAATACGTGACAATTACTTACTTCTGTCACACACAACATCTTCCTATCATGTTTACACACTCTACTGAATGGATAAGTTTAGATAAGGGGTTTGGGTAAGGGTATAATATTAATAAGCATGTCCTTAACGCCTCGTGCGTGAAACTCACGCTTACTTCTGCATTAGACATTCAGGAATTTGCACGTGATGAAATTGTACGAGTTTATGCAAACAAAATCATTTGACATCACACGAAATAGCCACCTCGTAGATTATGTACAACTTTTCATGAGATTGGGTTGGCTACTCTCTATAGAAAACACACACAAAAAAAAACGTGACTCCTCAGGGTAGGAACAATTTCTTGGTAGCATACCACATTGCCGTGTACTGTGACACAGACACACTATTATGTAAGAATAATGTCTGATGATTATGTGAGTTTTCACAGGTGGTGCACAGCAGCTGCTGCTACAAAGTCAAAGGGATCAGTCAGTGGACCTGTTATAGTCTACATTTAGAGCACTTTCACCTTCAAGCCCAACAAGTGATATTTAATTACCTGTGACCTTCAGTTTTGGTCTGAATTTTCTTAGTTTTAAGGTCCAGCCTGTATGTCAGACAGTACAGAACTCCAAAATGATGGAGAGACAGACAGCTGATCTGTCAGAATAAGATCATCATCACTGTTGCTTGTGACTATGATGGTTATTCACACAGACTGTGTTTGTCTCGCCTGTGCTAATTTCAGCCTGACCTTTGTCACGATCACCTGAAACCAAGCTGTTAGTCTGAACACAGTACTTGCACCATGTCAGTGAAATTTGGAATCAGGATAAATTTACAGTGAAATTGACAAGAGATAGGTAGTTCTGATCTGGCAGGCAATTAAATGAGTGAACCTAATATCATCTTGAATCGACAAGAACAACAAAACTGTTGAGTAATTATGCTCAATTTGCCTACAGAAACATGACTATCAGCTTTCACAGGAATCCTTCAGACATATAATATCAATAGTGGCTTTCTTTGAGAATTCAGGGTAATTATATGCAAACCATCTTGAAGATAACTCAATATTCAGCCAAAACTGCCATATCAGTTTATTTTGGATTAGGATGTCCCTGATATTTTTGTTAAGTCCACAAAGAGGCCTGTCTTTTTGCCTTGTGTCTGAATACAAACAAATTATTTGTAGTAACAAAGTAAAATTATCACTTGTTAAATTGTGTTCATTGATGGTCAAGATCAGGTGACATTAATGAAGAAAAAAAAAACTAAAAAAAATAAAGACTTACCAAAAATTTCCCCATTCTTGGCATACTCTGTCACTAGGTACAGCATATTCTTGGTCTCCATGACCTGTGTAAGGATGAAGAGTATTGTGATCACTGTAAAGTGTGGATATGTGCAATTTGTTACCGTAAAAACTTATTTCTGCTATCTCTAAACCTTAAAAATGACTTTTGTTGGTGTAACCTAATATATTCAGGTTCATTCAGTAGGGCTGGTTATTGATAAAGATTTCCCGATTCGATTCATATGGGTATATTTCTGGATAAATTTATAGGTGTAAATGGGTTTCGTGGATCTCATCTTTGGACACACATTTTACAGAACGAGTCAAACCAAAGCTGTACTCTCAAAACGCAGTGAAAGGATCTCGGTACTGAACTTCTTTGCCAATATACTACTCAATCATGGTGAGTGAATTCTAAAAATGTACCAGCCAGTGGCTAATCACATATTTTGTCATATACCGCAAAATTTGTTTGCATATGCGAGTGATTTTCTCGCATTGTAGAGGATTGCCAAGATCAACTGAAAGATCAATTTTGGGATTTAAGAATCGATATCGAGATTGTTCAAACGATCACAATGCATCGGAAAATCTATATTTTTACCCAGTCCTGTGATTCAGTAATATTACATTAAATATTTTACATAAATAACTCCATATGACCAATAAATTTAAATGTCGCCACATGAAGCATTTTTTTTTTTTTTAAGTTGCCTGACAAACGGCAACTTAAAAAAATATATGTTGAACACTCTATATGCCCTCCTTTGACACTGCAATAAATGGCATACATAAACTCAGCAAAAAAAGAAACGTCCCTTTTTCAGGACACTGTATTTTAAAGATAATTTTGTAAAAATCCAAATAACTTTACAGATCATTCATTGTAAAGGGTTTAAACAATGTTTTCCATGCTTGTTCAATGAACCATAAACAATTAATGAACATGCACCTGTGGAATGGTTGTTAAGACATTAACAGCTTACAGACGGTAGGCAATTAAGGTCACAGTTATAAAAACTTAGGACACTAAAGAGACCTTATTACTGACTCTGAAAAACATCAAAAGAAAGATGCCCAGGATCTCTGCTCATCTGCGTGAATGTGCCTTAGGCATGCTGCATGGAGGCATGAGGACTGCAGATGTGGCCAGGGCAATAAACTGCAATGTCCGTACTGTGAGACGCCTAAGACAGCGCTACAGGGAGACAGGAAGGACAGCTGATCGTCCGCACAGTGGCAGACCACGTGTAACAAAACCTGCATAGGATTGGTACATCTGAATATCACACCTGCGGAACAGGTAGGGCATGGCTACAACAACTGCCCGAGTTACACCAGGAACACACAATCCCTCCGTCGGTGCTCAACTGTCCGCAATAGGCTGAGAGAGGCTGGACTGAGGGCTTGTAGGCCTGTTGTAAGGCAGGTCCTTACCAGACATCACCGGCAACAACGTCGCCTATGGGCACAAACCCACCTTCGCTGGACCAGACAGGACTGGCGAAAAGTGCTCTGCACGGATGAGTCGCAGTTTTGTCTCACCAGGTGTGATGGTCGGACTCGTGTTTATCATTAAAGGAATAAGCGTTACACGGAGGCCTGTACTCTGGAGCGGGATCGATTTGGAGGTGGAGGTTCCGTCATGGTCTGGGGAGGTGTCAGCATCATCGGACTGAGCTTGTTGTCATTGCAGGCAATCTCAATGCTGTGCTTTACAGGGAAGACATCCTCTTCCCTCATGTGGTACCTCCAGCATGATAATGCCACCAGCCATACTGCTCGTTCTGTGCATGATTTCCTGCAAGACAGGAATGTCAGTGTTCTACCATGGCCAGCGAAGAGCCTGGATCTCAATCCCATTGAGCACGTCTGGGACCTGTTGGATCGGAGGGTGAGGGCTAGGGCCATTCCCCCAAGAAATGTCTGGGAACTTGCAAGTGCCTTGGTGGAAGAGTGGGGTAACATCTCACAGCAAGAACTGGCAAATCTGGTACAGTCCATGAGGAGGAGATGCACTGCAGTACTTAATGTACCTGATACTGCAGATACTGACTTTTACAGGTACTTTTGATTTTGATCAACCCCCCCCCCCCCCCCCCACCCCCCTTTGTTCAGGGACACATTATTCCATTTCTGTTAGTCACATGTTTATCAAACTTGTTCAATTTATGTCTTAGTTGTTGAATCTTTTTATGTTCATACAAATATTTACACGTTAAGTTTGCTGAAAATAAAAGCAGTTGAAAGTGAGAGGACGTTTCTTTTTTTGCTGAGTTTAGATCCAATAACACATGAACCATTGAGTGGGTTCAAAATGCTTTAAAAAAAAAAATAAAAAAAAGTAAGTTGAGTAAGTCTATGAAAAAAAAAAAAAAATCACAGCTACATTCAGCAGATGAAAACTAAAGTATCCCATTCAGTTGCTAGCATAATGAAACACATATGTATCAGAGCAGCGATGCTGGTGTAATCGTAGGCTCGATTCACAGTGCAGTGTCAGAGCCAGCAATGTGTGGGAGGCCTCCAGAATTAGCCAAACAAAACAAAAAGATGAATAGACCTAAATGTAGTGAAGAGAAACGGATTCAGATACATTCACTGAGTCCCACATAAACACTACTGTTAGGGGTTTATGCAGCCAATTAAATTGGGGTTTACTGATACATCAACCTCATTTGTACTGAGAGGCTGCTGTGTAAATCAGCCTTATCTGGCATCAACTTGGAGAGGATTTAATGTTCTTGCCATTTAAAGGCATTACAGGGTTGACTAATAAAATCGGCAACTAGGCCAGAATATGAATCAAGTTTTAAACTCCTAAACATTCTCTTGCCTTTTCCAGAAAGTTGTTTTGATGGAAGCTGTGATCTCAGAACTGTTCAGAACACAAGGACCACAAAGCTCTTCTCCCAAACAGCTACCAAATATGCAAATAGCTGGAAATAACTCAAATGATCTCAAGCGAATTGTTGATTATACACTAGTTGGCTGTCTGTTTATATGACTAACCGCTGGTCGTGCCTCGCATTATGTTGAGGGAAGGGTCACGCTATTGTCAAAACTAATTGTGAACAAAGTGTCAACCAGCAAACATGCTGCCTGGAGACCAACATAAATGATGCATGAGGAATATGACAAATATAATATGCTTGAAATGAGTGTGCACATAAGTACGGTTGCTCTGTTACAACCAAGAAAATTGCCTTGCTGCCTACTGCCTACATAGGCAGCTGCCTTCTAAAGCCCTTCATTTTTTACACGAATGCTTAGCGTCTGCGTACAGTAGAACACTCACCTTTCAAAGTGTACTTCATTTCACTGTGTGTGCATACACAGGCGGTTGCCACATGAGCGCTACGACTGCTATGAGATACTGGACTATTCCTCTTCAGGATGTCTTAATATTCCTTCAGACTTGAGTCATACATATGCATGCATCTCTTGCCTAATCACACACGCGCTCTTGACGTGAACATCCACAATTTTTGTTTCCATCTTCGTCCTCTGTTGTTTACTTTTGAGCCATTGCTTTCACAAAAAAGCACTATGGTAAATCTCATACATTTATTAGTGCAAATAATTCGAGGCACATGCGCATTCTGCGCGTTCAGAGTATGCATGGTAAGAAAATTCAGGGTGCATGCGCAAACTGCATCACGCGTCCATGGTGATCTTATCTCTGGAGAATGCTGATGTGCGTTGTGGCGGTTCATGCGAAAGCATGCTTCAATTGGCCCGCAGAGATGCACGTGTAAGTTATGAGAGGCATATTTTGTGCTTATAAGGCACTGAACACAAGATGCATACAATTAAATTTGCTTTGGCTGTGGCCACCAGCCAAAGTGGCTAGTTAGGGTGATGGAATTACCTGCCACTGCTGATTGCTACCCGCATTTGGCGGGGGTTAATGTCAAGCCCTGGTTGTTTTCAGCATATGAGCAGGATCACACATTCACTTTGCAGCGCAAAGTACATGTAGACTGTATATTTATTTAATTAAATTGCATCCATTTGCTGTTCAATAATCATACTAGCACATATCACAATTTAAATTTAATTATTGTCAATTTCAGTGTAAAAGAGTCACAGAACAAGCGTTCAAATAAGCATGTGAGCATGTGTAAGCAGCCGTTTGTGTATCAGACAGCGTGCCAGTACCGAATTGAGTCGGTGCTCTAAAATACACGTACTGCAGCAACACTGACATCATTACATCTTTTACTTTTGACAACCCTAGAATTAATCAAGATTTTTGCTGAAAAATGACTTAATTTTAGGTTGTTTCTCACCAAAACCTATTGTATGCCTTCAGAAGACTACATTATATCATTATATCATCATGTGGAATATGATGCACAAGTTTATGACCACTTTTGGGTCCTTTCTCTAAGCATTAAAGTGTGGCACCATCCACTGCAATTGTATCGCAAAGACGCAAGTGGATCTTCATAAAAACATCTCCTTTTGTGTTCCGTATAAGCAAGAAAGTCATGCGGCTGAGAAAATTATGAGTTTTCATTTTTGGATGAAATATTCCTTTAAAGTGCTGCCTCCACTGGCATCTCGCTAGGTTTTGGAACAGAGCAAATGTAATTCAAGATGAAAAGTCAAGAAAACTTGCATTGTAATGCAGCAAACGTATGACTTGTGAATAGAGGCAGAGCACCACAGTAAATATGGACCATTTGCTGCTGTGTTACATGCATGTGTGCATGAGTGTGCAGAGCAGCTGCTTGGTGTTAGGACCCTGAGCCGTGGCAGATGGGGCAGAGGGAAACAGGGGGTTAGAGATGAGAAAGCAGGGGCCTGGAGAGCTGCTTTCTGTTTATAAGGCCTGAAAGGAAATGACTAATTGACCCATGCCGTTTGAATGGAGTAACTGTTGGAAATAATTATACGCTATGATTACACGGCAAGCCCTGGACCGGAGCCGCTACGTTGTATAATAACGAAACGCTATTCACATTCCCAAAAAACAAAGTGACCTGAAGTCTTACATAATGCAAAAGTGAAGTCACACTGGGAGAGAAGTTATCTCATCTTCTAAGTGTTTGTGTGACTC
Organism: Myxocyprinus asiaticus; assembly: GCF_019703515.2. Taxonomy (NCBI): domain Eukaryota; kingdom Metazoa; phylum Chordata; class Actinopteri; order Cypriniformes; family Catostomidae; genus Myxocyprinus; species Myxocyprinus asiaticus. The sequence goes on along the minus strand of NC_059382.1, from coordinate 20,363,734 downwards.
CAGAGTGCCAATGATCTCCTGCTAAAAACAACAGGCTTGAATCCAGCTTGACAACTTTAATGTGGCCATGTGAACATTTAAGCCATTAGCCATTAACTTTGGCCTGATGGCTGGCAATTTGGAGATATTGGCTCAGGTTAAATGCTGTATAAATTCACTGAGTTCTTCAAAACCTTGACTAACATACAGAAACAAAACGTACCATGGTACTCTTACCATGCATTTTTTGGACAGTATAGTAACATGCACTTAAGTACCAAACTGTATTACCATGTACTACCAATATATATTACCATAGTTTTCTGGACATGGTACCATGGTACTACCATAAGTTTTGGACATGTACCATGGTATTCTTGGAAGTTCCATCAGATCAAGGTACATGAACTTCTGTATCATGGCATATTTTAAAGAAATACAGTATTGCCATCTGATACCATCACTGTACCATAGTGCCAACACAGAAGTTCTTTGTAAGCTTGGTTTTCTTTGAGTATCTTTTTTGAACTACGTAAATATCATGGATATGGTAATCGTTCATTACCATGGTATTTATCAAAGTACCATGATATTACCATCTGATACCATCACTGTACCATGGTATCATCACAGAGTTTTGGTATCACTCATTTGGAAAAAGTAAAGCTAACAAGCTATTATTTTAAGGAAACTGTTTGGGAAGGCATTACCTGGTACAATTTAATGATGTGCGGGTGGTCCAGCATTTTCATGATTTGTACTTCACGATAGATCTTCTCCAGGTTTACAGCATCCAGCTGAGTCTTGTCAATGATCTTTATAGCCACCTGTTGAATCAAGAGCACAGAGACTTTCATTGGCATTGACCCCAATGCCTCAAGCTATTCTTCATTATACACTCAATTCACATGTCGATTTCACAAGCCCTGGTGCACATCAAAGGCAGATTTCACATGAGCGAAGCTAACAGACAACTAAACGTCTGGTTCACAGCTAAACTATTGAACTAGGCTAATGATTCAAATTATCTCATCATTTTCCCACAGGCTTTGCATCATTTGCCAGACAAGTAATTTACCATTTAATAACCACTCATACCTTTTCACACTTTATAATGATAATGTTCAGTAAAAAATAAATATACAGAAGCAGAGAAAACACTCTGACCTTTGTTAGTGATATAAAACATTTAGGTTTTGAAGTTTTACAACACCGCAGTTTTTCAATCACATTTTTATAACAGAACCAAAAAGAGAAATATACCGTAAAACCCCAAAAAGCTTCTGACATAGCCAAAATTAAACCATACATACCGTATTTTCAATGTATAAAGATAACCAACTGAAAATGTCAGAGCACCTCTTCCCTTGACAAAAATGTGAATTTTCTATGACCTTTTCAGTTGTGATTACTGGATAGGGATTTTTATAAATCATTTGATTCACACAGATACACTAATGAATCTTTCAGATGATTTTTGAACTAATTTGACCAATTTGTTGAAAAGAACTGACTTGAGATAACGATTCATTCACAAATCAGACAAAACTACAGTACTGTGCAAAAGTCTTAGGCACATTAAGATGTTTCACAAAAGCTTTTGTCTTAAGATGGTTATTTATATATCGTCAGCTTCAGTGTGTCACTAGGAAATATACATTTTAAACTCCCAAACATTCTTTTAGCAAATAGAAAAGATTAGAATAGAAGAACAGGGAGCCCTGCAACAGATGTCATGACCCCCCACAGAGCTCCCCTCTGAACATCGAGTCTGTCTGGGATTACATGAAGAAGCAGAAGCATTTGAGACAGCCTAAATATATAGAAGAACTGTGGAGAATTCTCCAAGAAGCTTGGAACATCCTATCTGCCAACAACCAAGAAAAACTGTGTCCAGGTGTACCTAGGAAATTGGTGCTGTTTTGAAGGCAAAGGTGGTCAAACCAAATATTGATTTAGCTTTCTTTTTCTTTTTTTTTTTTTTTTTGTTAACTAGACTTTGTATAATGTTAATTGATAAAAGAAACTATTCATGAAATTATTATTGAAGACATCCTCACTATGCAACATTTTTCACAAGTGCTTGAAAACACAAGAGACTGCTAGGAAACTCTGGAAGCAGAGGCAGTGTGGTTCCCGCAGAGATGAAGATGCCCCAAGGCAGCCATAGCAGAGATGCGTCAACTGTGTATAACATAATCCTATTTAGTATCTTAATCCCCAGACACACTGACTGCTCCACTGCAAAATTCTACATCTGCAGTTGCACACTTGCAGACTTGTCTGAAAACCACAGGAGCACACTGAATCTGACCAAGTGCAAATTGCATCTTGCACCTATGACTGCACTGTAAGCACCTTGAACCCAAACTTTACTGCACAGGCTCAGTGACAGAATGGCATGCATTTGATACTCAGCAGGGTTTCTTATAAAGGAATGTAAGGGAGCCATCAGATTATCAGATATAATCACAAAATCACCCCTGTTGGTTATGCAACCTCTGCACAAACATACAGCATGCCCCATATTAAAAGTGCACTTAAACCAGCACAATGTCTTGCTATTTCATACTTTATAATCAGTATACATACACTTTAGTATATAGTATATTCTTTTATAATTAGTTTTTGACATATTCATCCTCTCTTGCGAAGTTGCATAAAGGTTTCAGCTATTCAGAAGGCAAACAGGTTGTTATTACCCTAACTTAATAATAACAAGCTCCAAACATAACTATTATCAACACTTCTATGAACGAACGATTAAATGGAGTGATCAAGATAACAACACGAACTATTTCTAATAAGACCGCAACTTTGTTCCAGTTAATTTGTTTACTTCCTAACATGCATGCACGAGGATTTAGGTTCCTTCTTTTATTAGACAGTGCCGTTCATATTCCAAACTCACCTCTGTCTTAGTTATACGATGTCTTGCCAGTTTTACAACCGCGAAATTGCCCTTTCCAAGAGTCCGCTCGATATCGTAGAAGCCCACTCGGACCGGTCCCCGGAGCACTGGCTTTTGGTGACAGTCAGCCATGACCATGCTTTTTGTGCAACACTATAGTTCGCTAGGAGAGGAGACCTGCCACTTCAGCCTCAAGATAACGAGGTCGGCAAAAGCTAAAATGTGTCTATCAAAAATAGACCGAGTACAAAACTCGGTCTGGCGGCCAGTTTGATCACTGATGTTCTGCTCAAAAGATATAAAGCGTTCAGAAGTGTGGCGATATGTCACGCCACCCTCCTTCAATACAATAGCGGTCTAATATTTCAGCTCTGTTTGCGAGAGTACACGAGTTGACTTGCAGGAGGAATCATGTTCTCTGGTTGACGTGCATTGACGTCATAGGCTATGGGGGTATTTGTACAGGGGGCGGGGCTTTCAAGCGGTTCCACACTTCACTGCCAATTCGTTGCCAAGACGACCAGACCCACCTCTTACGTCAACCGGCAGTATTGCTATTATGAAAGAGCGTCGGCCTGTTTAGTTGAAATAAATATCTCATACTAAACAGTTTCCTAAACTTATATATAATTGCAATAATAACCTATTTTAGTTATCATTTTATTTTAGTTATCTATTAATGTATTATACGATATATCTACCCCCCCCCCCCAACACCTAATTTTCTTGTATTTATTTAATACAGTGCTCACTGTTCTTTGTTTACGTAATGTGCAAATATAACAAAAACCTAATGATTCGAAAATAAATAAATAAATAAAGCGTCCGTTTGGTCGACCGCCTGTTGTTAGTAGCTGGCTGTGAAACCCTGTCGCCGGCAGCAACTTTGATAAAGTATTTTTTCGTACTTCAGTCGAGGAATGAGAACCGAGTGATAAGTGCTCTTATTTGAAGGCTGTGCAGCGTGTTATCAGTCGATGATTGTGTCCAAGTGTTATCTTTATTATACATTAAGATCAAGTGTGTCACGTATTTTATGTGTTATATGTAATTCGTGGCATTTGACATCTAGGGCACCACTGAATCAAGAGTTTTTAACCGAACCCTGCAGATCTCATAGTAGGCGTGCCACATATTTGCTCAATGTAATCATCATATATACCGGATTACAAACATTAAGCTGCTGATTGCCATGTGTCTAAGAGGAATGCAGTAAATAAGCCTACTTATGCATTGATTATGGTCTGGGCAATCATTCTGTTTATAATATTCAAAAAGTACTTTGCGTTCTAGAACGCTTTATTTTAAATATTTGAATGTGAATTCTGAAGCGATTTACGCGCGAAATACGGGCTTCGAAAAACATTCTAAATAACAGTTGTCACATTACGTTGATTTTGTTTAAAATCTAAAGATCTAGATTTTATATAGAAGATCTAGATTTGACCCTAAGTGCAGAAAAAACTAGTGTAGTGTATATTGTATTGGAAATGTCAACGTAAACATCTCTAAGCCATGAGTGTCACATATCCTCAAAGCTCCACTGCTAGTGTGTGACAGGCAAAGAAGTTTTAGGTGGCCTGTCATATGGCGACATCTCCTGGCATTATGCTGCAATCTCATTTAATATTTCCTGTTGCTGCATTTCCTGCTCTCTGACGTCAGAGCGTTGTGCAGAATAATGATGCTCTTCTAAAGAATACTGTTTCGCTCAAAATCTTTGTAATAAATGAACACAGCAACAAATGCTACAAAATCTGAAACAGCTGGTTTTTAACTGGATTGGTAAATATACTCATCTTCACCTGACATGAATGGAAAAAGTAGCAGTGACGTTTGATGACATGGATGAGATAGGTAAACTATTGTCATTAATATATGAAAACCACTGACCTAAACTTTAAAAGATTCCCAGTCGAGATAAGGTCTAATTTTTTTTATTCATTATAATTAACAAATACAATCAAATAAACACACACACACACACACACACACACACACACACAAAATACCCATTGCAGCTTCTTCTATGTACAATATCCAAAGAATTAGACAGCTCGTATATCTCAAGGACAAAAATTATATCAGCATTTACAATCCAAAGAACAACAAATAATTATTTACCTTTTTTGTTCATAATTTGATATCCAAAAGCAAAACACATTAAATAATGTATGTTACAATATTATCCTGTACATTAAAATTATTTTGCTAATATGCTTCATTTTTTTTTTTTTTTTACACAATGGACAAATATTGGAACAAAACATCTTTGATTCAAGTGTGATTCTAGCTTGATTCTAGGAATCCCAGAATATATCAGCAACAACTTTCTGGTTGGTCAGTGTTTGGCTGTTGCCCAGCTCAAAACAGCAAGTATATACTGTAGCTTTCATCTTAAACACAAGCGGACAACAGCAGGAATCCTTGAAGAGGGCATTCTCGGATATACAAAAGGATGTTGTTGAGATGGGCTGAGAGGTCAGTGCACTGTTTTGTGAATTTCCAAATGGAAGCTCCTGTTCCAGGATGCCAGCTTCAACAGAGGAAGCTCCCACAAGCTGATGACATCTTCATGCTTCTTTGTATAGTCAGTTATGGGAATCCAGGCTACACTCCTGTGCTGACCCCTCACAGGCCTCCCCATCCTTCACGCCAGGTCACACATAGTGCACATCAAAGAGTTGGCATACAGACGGGAGAGGAGATCAAAGATAGTGGGAGAGCCAGCCACGATAGTGGGAGAGAGGTCACTCTGCTAGTCAGTATATAGAGTGTTCTAGTATCCACAGAGGTCACTGTAAACCCATCTGGCCTCTAGTGCCGAGGGGTTTCGACAGGTCTCATAAATGTCATTTGTGACAAAACCACACTGGGCAATTCTGTTCGGAACATTCTCATAGTCCTTAAATTGACTGTTGGTGGAAGTAACTTTGGAGCTCATGTACTCCAAATGAGCTCTTGGCTCCTTGAATTTGTTGATGCGTTCATATTCATTTGGACTTTTTGGAGATGTTGTATGCACCCACTGCCCTGGCACTGCATTGATTTCATTCTGATCTTTTCTCCTGCAAAGGCACAATTTTGAAGTATATTTAAAATGGCAAGTATGAGGTAATATACATATAATAATTAACAAATATAATCAATGTTAAATAATGTAGGCATTGCACTGCATAGCAGAATTACAGGTAAAGTAGCAAGGATAATGTAGTAAATATTAATTGAGTCATCTGAAAGAGAAATTGACAGAAAGGCTGAAATTATTGAAAAGGGAGGGTTAAAGCCTATTTTCAATGAAGAGAAGCAAAAATCTGCTTTAGGCAAAATGCAGATTATGATGAAACATCATAAATTGCTCTTAATTATAAACTGATTATATATTGCTTAATTACCTGATGACTCTGATAGCTGTTTTTACCCTGTCATTATTCATTGTAATAGGTTGGTGCTTTGGTACCAAAGTGAGTTGCTAAAGACCTAAAAACCTAAGTATTACCATGAATGATGAACAAGCAGTCATTATGTTCAGCCTTGAAAAAGCTGACTTTACACTTGACTTTATATGGTGAATGATCTCTGGGCTACGTTTTTTATTTTATTTTTATACGTGATTATATACTGTAGTCAAACCAACAGAATGTACTGTTTATTTTTTTTAAAAATTAAAGGAATAGTTCATAGTTCTCACCCACCTATCATATCACTTCTGAAGACATGGATTTAACCACTGGAGTCGTATGGATTACCGTTATGCTGCATTTATGCTCTTTTCTGAGCTTAAACATTTTGGACTCTGTTTACTTGAGATGAAATATTCTTCTAAAAATCTTCATTTGTGTTCAGAAGAAGAAAGAAAGTCATACACATCTTGGATGGCATGAGGGTGAGTAAATGATGAAAGAATTTTCATTTTTGGGTGAACTATCCCTTTATTCATTTATTTCTCACCACTGGAGTTCATCATAAGTATTAGGCCTAGTATTTGCAAAGTAGGAATGTTCCTGTAATCTTTACTTTTATGTGAACAATCATTTTAAGGGTTACCATAACAATACAAATATCTCATATATTTATGTGTGTGCATTTGATACTCATTTATATTTTTAACACATATGAAAAGGCCTGTAGAGCTTGGTTACTTAAGTAATATTCTTTCCTGTTACACTGTAATAGCAATATAAAACATTTAAATTGCAAGTCACCATTATTGTGTCAGGGGAAAAAGTAGCAAAAGCACCAGATAAAACATACAGATTTGTTTCCCTGTGTGTGTTGTCAAATTTCCCACTGGAGTGGGGACAGTATGCTTTTCTAAACACAGCAGAGCTTTCATTTCATTTTCATTTTTAAGTCTTTTACATAATCTTTCCCTTATTTAGACTGAAAGATGCTTGTCTCATAGTTGTTGCCGATTAAATATCTTTGTGACAGCTAATATTAACATGAGCAAAGGCCCACCCTCTGAGTACTTGCAGATGAAATTATTCTTGGCACATGAACAGATTACACTCCCTTTGGCCAGCAGAAGTAGAGAGTTGGTAGAATAACGCCACACACTGATCATACACACATGATGGCTCTGTCACCAGTAGTTCCTGAGATACATAGCACACAAAACTGCTTCTCTGAAAATTCTATCTTAAGACAAGACAGCTGAGAGTGCCTTACGTCACAGGCTTCTATTTTAAGCATAGATACTTGGCAATACATATTTTAAAGGGATAGTTCACCCAAAAATTACAATTCTCTCAACATTTACTCACCCTAATGCCATCTGTGGTGAACCATTGGACCAGATGACATTCCATGAGCCAGTTTATGGCAGAGCCCCTCCCTAACTGTCAAGGCAAAGAAGAGTGGCTCCATTTTGATTGGATCGTGGCAGGACCAACACAAACAAATGCCAAGCACAGCCATCAGATAAGCTGCTTGGACAACTACCAGATACTTCAGAAAGTAAGGCCTCGGACCTTCCAACACATTGGAAAAGACTTCTCATTGGTTCATGAGTGGTTTCTTAGCAACATCTAAAACCCCCCATCCTAAGGTCTGACCTAATACAAGAAGTGAGAAGGGCCATAAATATCTTCAAGACCTCTCGAAGCAGCATTAACTTACAATGTTGCAAAAGCTGAAACAAATAAGCCACAAAGCAAATCTTTACACACAGACTTTTATTCCTAACATGGACACCAACTGCAACACATCCACTCCATGTTTGTTCACAGAACTGTTTATGTAAATTGCAGTTCAATTATCACAACAGTTCACAAAAACTACTACTCTGGTGGTATAAATTAATGCATGCATAATATTTAAACTTTAAATATCATGTATGGTCTTTATATCTTCAGAAAAATTGCCAAGAGTATTTTTGAAGAGGTCTGGAAAAGGAACAATTCATAGATAATTAGACTTTAAAGACATTGTTCTAACTATGTACTTTAAAATATGCAAATGTTCCACACAGAGAAGGGAGGGTGAGCCACACTGTATGGGCCCCCTCCAATCTCAGCAGCCAATCATAACCCTGAAACAATAAGCACCAAACTGAAATCTCCTCCTCATCAGGAATGTATAAAACTATCCTCTGGATGACCACACCTTTGTTCTGAGTTCCTGGCTGTTTGAGTTTGGGAGCAATAACAGAATAATAATCAATGTCCTGAGTCCCTGTCCAGAGGGTCATTAACAGGACACACTTCTAAAACACCTTTGTCCTGAGTCTTGGAAGAAGACACAAACAGGAAAACAGAAATACACCTTTGTTCTGGTCTCACTCTACGAGAGAGAAGCAATAGCAGAATAATAATGAACATTCTGAATCTCTAGCCTGAGTGGTAGGAGATGCAACAGAATACAAACCATCCAACATGCTAAGTCTCACTCCATGAGAGAGAGGATAACAGATCATCAAATGTTCTCCATCCGAGAGACAGAAGAAGATCAACAAAGTACCAAGATTCACTACAAGAGACTATTGCAACGCCAATTTTGGAATCCCTATACCAGGGAGATAACTACAGCAACAAGGTTTAGCTCTGACGAGCAAACCCTCTCATCAAGTTTCGTGCATCTGCATGTTCCAGATGACGAATCTTGTACAGACATAAGGGCTGTATATCTGCGTGTTTCTAGATTGCAAGAACCCTCTCTGTGCTTCTAGGAGATCAGCATTCCTCAGCTCCTTCGTGTCCAAGGCTATTGAAATGGAATCCAGCTCCTTCCCCACTGTAACGTGGCCCTGAGCCCCAGTGGAAGATGTCGCCAAACTCATCGATCAATCAAGGAGAATGTAAATATCACTACTAAACCTCTTTCCAGAGACCTTGGCATTAGTGTGTATACTATCAGTTTTTGATTTTCTAATGTTCTTTAGATTGCATATCCTGTGTATCAAATGTCTTACAAATAATCTATGAGTTATTTGTTTAAATAGAAACAAGGTTTTCACCTTATTAATTAACAGAGAAACAGCAATTTATCTTTCAATAAGATAATAGACATACTTTGCCATTGCTACATCCAATTCAACCACTTGCATTTTTCCATCCTATGCACTTTTATTTACCTATTCATTAATGTTATCTTTTAGCATATTAGTACCATTTTGTAGTTTTGTTAGTTATTTTTATTTATCTTTTTGAAAATAAACTCATTTTATTAAAACCGTGTGTTCCTTGTGTTGATGATACAGAAGAGCTCTAAAGTGTTAGGCCAAAACTCATGAATCCTTCAGATTAATCAGATGACCAGCTCCCTCCAATTTACATATTTCTAATTTACTGAATGGTCCATTTGGATCATTCTTTCACTGTTAAGGGGAAACTCCTTAGCTGGTGCCCCGAGGATGGAGGGAGGGGCCATCTGATATTAACAATCAAACACACATACGCCTTAAATGAAGTGTGATCAAAAATCACCACATATTTTGGTGTCTTGTGTGAGGCATCATTTCAGTTGGTGCCAGGGTGAATATAACTACACATCCCAGTATGACTTTCTTTCTTCTGCTGAACACAAACAAACATTTTTGGAAGAATTTCTCAGCTCTGTAGCTCCATACAATACAAGTGAATGGTGGACAGAACTTTGAAGCTCCAAAAACCACATAAAGGAAGCATAAAAGCTATCCATATGACTTCAGTGGTAAAATCCATGTCTTCAGAAGTGATATTAAAGGTGTGGATGGGAAACAGATCAGAATCAGAATGAGCTTTATTGCCAAGTGTTCTCACATACACAAGGATTTTTTTTGGTGATAGGAGAAACAAGTGCACACAGAACATTACAGTGAGACACAGAATATAAAACAAGGTAAGAGTATAAATAGACATCCAAATAATTGGACATATAACAGAATGTCGTATGTACATGTGCAAGTGGTAATGTATGTGCGAGGTAGGGGTACATACAGTTATTGAATTAAAGAAGTGAATTTACATATGTACATGAGATACATGTATGTATTTACATTATTGCACTATGGGGGAGTCCTGAGGCAGTTTAATTGTTCATGAGGAAAATGGCCTGATGGTAAAAACTGTTCTTGTGCCTGGATATCCTGGCGCTCTGTGCCCTGTAGCACCAGCAAGAGGGCAACAGTTCAAAGAGGGAGTGGGCAGGGTGTGTGGGGTCCAGAGGGATTCTAGCTGCAAGTTTTCTTCACTCTATCATTATTTCAAGATCAATATTTAAGTCCTTTTTTTACTATAAATTGTCCTTCCTGCCCAGTAGGTGGCGATATGCACGAAGAATGTGAATCACCAAAAACGAAATAAGAAGAATGTGGATGTGAAATTGGAGATTTATAGTTAAAAAAAGGACGTAAATATCGATCTGTTTCGCACTCACACCTATCATACATAACTTCTGAAGATAATGATTGAATCACTGGAGTCTTATTGATTACTTTTATGCTGCCTTAGTGCCTTTATGTGCTTTTTGGATCTTCAAAGGTCTGATCACCATTCACTTGCATTGAATGGACCTACAGATATAAAATATTCTTCTAAAAATCTTCATTTGTGTTCTGCAGAAGAAAGACATACATATCTGAAATGGCATAAGGGTGAGTAAATGATGAGAGATTTTTCATTTTTGGGTGAACTATTCCTTTGAAGACTACTGAACGTAATTCAAAAAAAGAAATTTTCCGAATAGTATGACTGCAAATCTCATACCTGAATGTGGCATGACTGTTATCCAGCCAGAAAAACTGTGATGGACAATCTGCAGCTGAGTCTTTGTTTTGTGGGTTCCTCCGTAACCCTATCCAGAAGTCTCCATCAGAGGCCTTGAACTCCTGAACGAACCTCTCCACCAGATGCTGCTCATTCTCTGTCTCAATGCTGAGCAGCTCTCAGTCATGGTCCCTGCACTTCTGACTGTCTGCCTCAAAGCTTGCTCTGAGCCTGCTGTCCTGGAAGCTTGTGATCTTATAGCAGGGCTTCTCTGTCACTCTCCGGCATATCTCTGATCTGTAAGCCACATACAAAATACATTACTTCACAAAAACTCTATGATGTTAGTTTTGAACTAAAAGTCCTATTATGGTAATATCATAGGGACAGTATAGGAAAGTTGGCTGATGAGGGAATTATAAGAGAGGAAACCAGGAGAAAAAAAAAAAAAAAAGAAAAGAAAAGCGGGGCGCTCCTGCGCGAGAGGAGACGCAACTGTCACAGACTTGTTTACAAGGAAAAAAAACAACTGATAAACAGCACAGACGGACGCAAAACGCGTTCGGTGTAAACGGCCCCTTAAGCGATAAAAACAAAGAAAAATGCACTTCAAGACAGTTAATAAAATAAATAAATAATACAAAAGCAAAACTCTTACGAAATACTAAAATCCGATACATTTTCCTGAATATTTTTAGGTTCTGGTAAACATTAAAAGCTTCAAAATGTTTGTTATAAAACAATTGTGGTCCATTAACCAAAAACCATCGTAGCCTATTATTTGACAACAGTCAGATTATTCATCAGCTTTGCGCGCTGTGCGCTCAGACGATCATTTTTATGTCAAAGGATAGACTTCCATAACAACTGTTACGGAGATATCATTTGAATATCATCACTGTGCATTAATGTTTACATAACGCACAAGCAGATACTCACCACTGAACGCTTGCGATGTGCAGCTGGGATGGAAGCAAACTGCTAAAACAGTTCCAAACAGTTTCATGAACTCCATCTCTACATAGTTTCAAAGTGTGTGCGATTGCCACGACACGATCGACGCGTCCACATTTCTGCTAGACTGATTCTAGATCCTGGCACAACGTCCCGTTGTCAGACGAAACAAATGCATGCAAAGTTTTCGTTCTGAAGTTTCAGATGACTCAAGAAAGTCTTTTGTTTTTTTACCCACTCACACAGCATTTTTTTCTCCTTTCATTTCCATAAAAATACTTTAGCTTTTTTAAAGACTATCGTATTTCAATTTCAGAACAAAATTCTATCCAATTGAATTGAGTAATCTTTATTAAAATAAAACAACAATATTATATATTATTTTAATATACAGTATAATATTATATATTATAAAGTATATAATATTATATTATCAACTATTTTAAGTTTTATAAATTGAATTTTGTTAAACCTTACACAATTCAGTTTGATGACATTTTGTTATGAAATTGAAATGTGTAAATATTAAAATAGGCTAAAAAAATTAATGGGTTATTTGAGTCTGTTATATATTTATTATATTGAATTATATTTATTTATTAATTGGCATCTGTCACAGTCTGTCTCCCTCATGGTTTCCTAAGGACTCTTATTTTGAAGTTTTCCCCTGGACTACATTTCCCAGAATTCACTGCCCTCATCACCTCCATCTGTTTCCAATCCTCCTCACCTGTCCTCCATTCCATCATCTGCCCTTGTTTGTATAAATACTCTCCTGTTTTGTACATTCCTTTGTCAGCCCTTAAAGTGTTACTAGTTGGTTATAAAGTGTTTTGTTGTAAGGTTGAAGTGTTACGTTTAATGGTTATGTTGTGATGTTTAGTTTTATTGTTTGTTCCACTCCAGCATTTATGATTAAAATATTTAAAGTATCTAGTCCTGCGTCTCCTCTCTTCCACTCCACGTACCCAATGTTACAGCATCTTTATCATGTAAAAGCATATAAAGCAAATACAACATGTCGGCTATTTTAAGTGCAAATAAATTGTAACTTTATTAGCTATTTCTGTTTTCTTTTGTTTTCATTGTGGCTATCATAGAGCCTGTTTGCTAATTCTAGAATTAATGTATGTTTCAGTTTGGTTTCAGCAAAATGAAGGTCGTCTTCACAAAATGACAACAGCTTTGACCTTAATATGCTTAATTTGTTGCATGAGATAATTATAACCAGGGCCGTCCTTGGGCAGTGCAACTGGCGCCGGATCCCGCCCACGCTGCGACCGCTACCAAGGGGGAACCAAACCCCTGCCCCCCAAAGGCGAGGGGCCCCGCAGTCGACCTCACCAAGGGCCCCGCCCTTGCTTGGGACAGCCCTGATTATAACTGCACATCATCTGTCAGCATTTAGAATGTGTTTGTACAAAGAATTAATCACCATTACTGTACTTTTTACAATCCCTATGCAATCTGTTCAGAGACATTTAAAGTAGTGAGACCAATTTTGTTTGGCTCACTAGTGACATAAAAGAGTTCAGTGAGTGCTGTTGACCCTGCCAGCTCACAGTCAGACCCACACAATCCCCCAGGAATAGGAAGTCAGTCAGGAAAGGTAGCACATGTTTTCTCAACAGTTTCCTTTTCATTTCTGTGGTTTGTTTTGTGTACCTTTTCATTTCCAGACATCTCCCCCTAGATTTGACAGATAAAATAAATTAATTATACAGAGCTTAAGCTGGGAAATATAAGCTTTAAAACCTTTTCTGGTGTTTGTGGATTTTAAGAGGGCCAGTTACAACTTGGGTTAAATATGGTTAAGTTACAAGGGGCAAATCTCCTACTGTGTTACAGTGTAATTATACAGTATGCCGTGAACATTTTGTGGGGATATTATGAACAGATCTTGCAGATGTCATGAGTTTTTGAGAAATAAGGGAAACACACGTTTGAGGGCATTTGGCAAGTGGCATTGTGTAACGTATGCTGGAACTGCTGACAATGATGGCAATGACGAAGACGTGAAGATGAAGATGTGAACCCAAGTGCAGTTTATTAATAAACGTGAAACCAATAACCCTGACTACAAAACAAAACAAAACATGGACTTGACTACAGCGTATCAAACACACATTCAATACTAGAACACAAATTCACATTCAATACTAGACAACTACACAATGGAAAACATGAGGCTTAAATACAAGACATGGGAGAACATAAACCAATGAACAAACAGAACTCATAACAAGCTAATTAAACAATAAACCAATAAAAACATGACACATGAACATGGAGGGAAAACAAATCACATGACTAGGGAAACAGAAACACATGACATGAAACAGGAACTAGAATTTCAAAATAAAAGACATGAAACAACAGAATACACATGACATATCCCCCCCACTAAGGGGTGGCTCCTGACACCCCAACACATAAACAAAACACGTAACACATGACATAAATTCAAAGTTCTGTAGGGGGCGGGGGGGGGGGTGTCTTGAGGCGTGGGGTGTGGCGTGGTGAGAAAGGGCGAGGGGCATGGGACCAGGGCAAAGTCTGTGGGGGGTGAAGCCATGAGAGGCTCGAGGGGCAGAGCCATGGAAGGTGGAGCCGTGAGAGGCTCGAGGGGCGGAGCCATGGAACGTGGTGCCCGGAGAGTAGCCGAAGACTCGAAGGGCCAGGGTGGAGCCGATGGCAGGGAGGACCAAGGCGGTGCTGGAGGCTCGGAGGAGCAAGATGGAGCTGAGGGATCGGAAGACTGAGGTGGAGCCGGTGGGACTGAGGACCAAGGTGGAGCTGTAGGGAAGGAGGTCCCCGGTGAAGCTGACAGATTGGAGGGATGAGGTGCAGCCAGAGGATCGGAGAGCCAAAGCGGTGCCAGGTGACCGACAGACCAAGGAGGAGCCGGAGGGACGAGGGACCCTGGCACAGTCGACAGGCTGAAGGACCGTAGTGGAGCCGAGGGAACGCCGAGCTGAGGCAATGTCGAGGGACCGACAGGCCAAGGCGAAGTCCAGGGCTCAGAGGGTTCAGGCGGGATCGGAGGGCCAAAAGTTCCCCTTGCCTGCTCAGGAGAATTAAGGGTGGGTATAAGGGTGGGAACCATCTCCAGGTCCCACTGCTCAGGTGTGGCTGTGACATGGCATGGAGCAGGCTGAGGCGTTGCTGTGACGTGGCATGGAGCAGGCTGAGGCGTTGCCGTGACGTGGCATGGAGCAGGCTGAGGCGTTGCCGTGACGTGGAACTCTGGCTCGGTGGCGGCCATGACGTGGAACTCTGGCTCGGTGGCGGCCATGACGTGGAACTCTGGCTCAGCATCCGCCTCCCCTACAGTGAACGGGGAACCAATGAACCGTAGGGCGAGGTCGATATATTGAGCCAGGCTGAGGGAACTGCGACCACCAGGCATCAAAAAAGAAATGGACTCATTTAGTCCAAATCTAAAACAGTCTTTGAGGGCAACCTCATTAAAGTCTACCTGGCTGGCTAGACCGCAGAAGTCCTCAACATAGTCCTCCAGGGGACGATTCCCCTGACGTAGGCGCAGAAGTAAAACCTCTGGGTTCATGGTTGGTTGAGTATTCTGTAACGTATGCTGGAACTGCTGACAATGATGGCAATGACGAAGACGTGAAGATGAAGCTGAGAACCCAAGTGCAGTTTATTAATAAACGTGAAACCAATAACCCTGACTACAAAACAAAACAAAACATGGACTGGACTGGACTAGACTGGACTGTATCAAACACATTCATCACATTAAATACTAGACAACTACACAATGGAAAACATGAGGCTTAAATACAAGACATGGGAGAACATAAACCAATGAACAAACAGAACTCATAACTCAATAAACCAATGAAAACATGACACATGAACATGGAGGGAAAACAGAAATTACATGACTAGGGAAACAGGAACACATGACATGAAACAGGAACTAGAATTTCAAAATAAAAGACATGAAACAACAGAATACACATGACATATCCCCCCCACTAAGGGGTGGCTCCTGACACCCCAACACATAAACAAAACACGTAACACATGACATAAATTCAAAGTTCTGTAGGGGGGGGCGGGGGGTGTCTTGAGGCGTGGGGCGTGGCATGGTGAGAAAGGGCGAGGGGCATGGGACCAGGGCAAAGTCTGTGGGGGGTGAAGCCATGAGAGGCTCGAGGGGCGGAGCCATGGAAGGTGGAGCCGTGAGAGACTCGAGGGTGGAGCCATGGAACGTGGTGCCCGGAGAGTAGCCGAAGACTCGAAGGGCCAGGGTGGAGCCGATAGCACGGAGGACCAAGGCGGTGCTGGAGGCTCAGAGGAGCAAGGCGGAGCTGAGGGATCGGAAGACTGAGGTGGAGCCGGTGGGACTGAGGACCAAGGTGGAGCTGTAGGGAAGGAGGTCCCCGGTGAACCTGACAGATCGGAGGGACATGAAACAACAGAATACACATGACACATTGCATGTGAAGTTGGTTTGTGCTGATGTCTGGCAGACTGAAGACTCATCGCCCCTCCTTACAGAATGGAGATTCTGTCATGTCCTTTTATTAGTTCATTCTTTTGAGAACCTCCGACTTCTGGACATATGCTTGACTTTTTTATGTGAGTTTCTATTGTGGTGCAACAAGGTTATTTCGTCCTTGGCAGTTAATGTTAGCTGTAACACAAAACCTTATGTGCTTATTTTAATAATTATCATATTATATATATATATATATATATTGCCTTAAGCATAATGTAAAGTATTTCAGTGGAGTTGTGCCATGATTAGGCCTTTAAAATGTTTAATCAAAGTCATAGTTAATCATTTATTCACCCTCATGATGTTCAAACTCCATATGACTTTCTTTCTCATGTGGACCAAAAAGGAGACATTTGGCAGAATGTTAGCCTCAGTCACCATTTATATTCATTTATATTCATTGTATGGAAAAAGATGCAATGAAAGTAAATGGTAACTTAGGCTAAGATCCTACCTAACATTTCCTTTGTGTTCCACAAAAGACAGAAAGTCATTCAGGTTTAGAACAACATGAGAGTGAGTAAATTATGACAGAATGCTTTTTATTTTATTTTATTTATTTATTTATTTATAGTTTAAACTAGAGTATCGCTTTATGGAATAAATTATGATTTTGTTATTGTAGCTTTAATGACAACATACACAATACTGAAGCTGGTAAAATAATTTGGATAAAAATATATATTTGTTTGTATTTATGTTATATTTTTACCGGCTTATTGCAGGTTAGTGCATATAAATTCGGACATGTACTTTCACATAAAAAAATAAATAAATAAAAAAAACGATTGGATGTTGAAATTTATTTACAGTAATATGCAAGTTTGAGGAGATTGTTGAGATATGTTGGACTTGTGTCACCTTGTGTGGCTGCTTCAGTATGCATATTTATTGCACATGCATATACGTAGAATGAATAATTAAAGTGTATCTCACTGAGTTCAATGAATTTTCTATAACCTGGATCCAAGAAAGCTGGTATTGCAGCTGACTGATATTGAGTAGTCAACATGTATTGGCTGACTTTCAAAATGAGTTTAAAAGCCACTAGATCCACTGCCACTGTATTCAATGACATCATAAACAGAAAAAAAAAAAACCTTCTCCTTCAAACATCTGATCCTGTCCTAACAATCTCCTGCCAAATGCGACAGCTTTGGTTTGGGATTGTGAATAAATACATTTGTCTCAAGTCATCATCTTAAAGGAATATTTCAACCAAAAATGAAAATTCTCTCATCATTTACTCACACTCATGCCATCCCAGATGTGTATGACTTTCTTTCTTCTGCTGAACACAAAGATTTTTAGAAGAAGATCTCATCTCTGTAGGCCCATTCAATGCAAGTGAATGGTGGCTAGAACTTTGAAGCTCCAAAAATCACATAAATTCAGGCCCGGTTCTATGGGGTGCAAGCGAAGGTTGGAGCACCCTCAGTTAAATATTGAATGCTGGATGTGATGCCTATTAAGAGCAGGGTTGGGAGGGTTACTTTTGAAATGTATTCCACTACAGATTACAGAATACATGCTGTAAAATGTAATTTGTAACGTATTCTGTTAGATTACACAAGGTCAGTAACGTATTCTAAATACTTTGGATTACTTCTTCAGTTCTGGTAGATTTTTTCACTTGTTTTGACTATAAAAACTCTGCCAGTACAGTAAGACAAAATACACATGTTAAAAATACATTCTCTGAAAAACCTAAATATCTTATGCAATGTTGTTTCTAAAATAAGATTAATCAAACTGATCTTGTTTTTTACAATCTTGTTTACAAAAATCATCATCAAGAATAAGATTTTTGCCCTAAAATCAAAGACTTACTAGAAAAAAGAAATTCAAATCAAATCAAATCAAATCACTTTATTGTCACACAGCCATATACACAAGTGCAATGGTGTGTGAAATTCTTGGGTGCAGTTCCGATCAACATAGCAGTCGTGACAGTGATGAGACATATACCAATTTACAATAACATCAAATTAACACAACGCAATGTAAACATCTGTTATACATAATTAAACTCAATTTAAAACATCAAATTAACACAACACAATTTAAGCATCTGTTATACACATAATTACACTCAACTTAAAACATCAAATTAACACAACACAATTTAAACATCTGTTATACATAATTACACAACTTAAAACATCAAATTAACACAACACAATTTAAACATCTGTTATACATATAATTACACTCAACAATATACAAATAATAACATACACTGTACAGTATACAATATGCTGTTTTTGTTTTTTTGTTTTTTACTATATAGATACTATATAGATACACATTATTCAATAAAAATTTAAAATTAAAATATATATAAAAAAAGTATATATATATATATATATATATATATATATATATAGAATTATGATCCAACGTGAATTTTCTTGATAAAAAATATGATAACATGCATGTAAAATGGCTAGAAATAGCATTTTAGCTTAGCGTAAAGCTGACAATTTACACAAGGTTTATTTTTATTTCTTCTGCTCCAAACTTACTTCAAACTAAATTCTCTGTCTGTTTGTATGAATGTAACACATCATAAGAAAGTGTTTCACTGCTGTTCAAATGCACTTTGGATCGCATCATTTATATGTATAACTAAATATTAAATGAAACAAATGACAATAAAATGCAAAGTAATCTCTTCAGTAATCAAAATACTTTTTGAATGTAACTGTATTCTAAATACCAATGATTTAAATTGTAACTGTAGTGGAATACAGTTACTTATATTTTGTATTTTAAATACGTAATCCCGTTACATGTATTCCGTTACTCCCCAACCCTGATGTCTTTACTATTGCAAAATCTTAAGAGCTCAAACTTCAGTGCATGGCCATGAACGCGTTTTCAGTGTCGAAGTAAGGTCTCCTTTGCGTGATTGGTGATTGACCATATATTTTGCTCTCCCGTATGTTGTAGTTGCTATACTCGTAAAACACTAAACAACATTACAATTAAGACAAGGAGTTTCAAGGATATTTAAATTTGCTCATTGCTAAAGGTTTATCTCAGTTTTATACAGTATGCTTACACTGTAATTTGTATTTTATTTAATTTTTTATTTTTTCAGTTTTTACCTATATTTTTTTTTACATTTTTTCCCTGTATTTCAAAATAAAGTATTCTTTATTGACAAAAGTAGCATAATTTTCTCTAATATTACCAAAAAATGCTTTTGTTATGGCGATATATCACTGTCAAATACATAAAACCACTGTTAATAATACATTTAAAAATGTATAATTGCAAGAAATTATATGACTAAAGAAATAAATATTTTGTCATTTTGCAAAACTTAACCACTTCTTTACATTCATAAACTAAAAAAAACCAAAAAAAACAAAACAAAAACAAAACAGGTATTGACTATCCTATGAGACAGTTAAAAACTACATTTGATCAGATTTTGACGTAACTTTATCACTATATTTGTATTAATTGAAAGATTTTATTGTTAAATAAGGGCATTTCATGTTATAACAACCTGTGTAAAACCATAGAATTAAATTAAAAAAGTGAATAACTGTGTTTCCCTATCTGTCACTCACTCGACGTTGTGTCGATGTAGTGACACTAGGGGTCACTCTTGGGAGCCCAAAACACCTCTGGTCTTTGATAAAAGGCCAATGAAAATTGGCAGGTGGTATTTGCATACCACTTCCCTGAACATACGGATATAAAAGGAGCTGGTATGCAACCACTCATTCAGATTTTCTCTTCGGAGCCGAACGTTCGATGCTCACTGAGCTGAATTCCCACGGTTGTTCATTCACCTCTGCTGGATCTGACTGCGCATTTCAGCGGCTTCTCCCCCCTCTGCACTGGTGCACTGCAGAGAACACCGCTGGGTGCTTCGGCAGAAATAAAAGAGTATATTTCTCTAAAAGAGTAGCACACACGGAACGTCTTTTTAAAGACACGTCTTTTTAAAAATGCCTTTCCGTTTGTGTGTTCCTTTCCTGGTTGCGGTCGTTATTTCTCGCCTTCTGATGGTCACGATCGCTGTCTTTCGTGTCTGCCGCTGCCCACACGGAGACAGCGTTTGTGGATGGGTCATGTACTCATTGCGAGAACATGTCCATTGCAACGATGCGGTCGCGGCTTGCCTTCGTAAGAAAGCAAGCCACCCCAGTGGCTCCCCACCCCGGTCCTTCTACCTACGGGTATGAGGCCAGCGATTTGGTGATTTGGCGACCCCAATGGGACCACCTCTGCCGGGTATCCCCCCACGGACCTCCCATTCCCCAGCACGCTCGTCTGCCCCTATCGGGCTTCTGGGTGAGTCCACCAGCTTGTCTCGACGAAGGTCACAGCACAGTCTCTCGGGTGTGCGATGTCCACCTTGGTGGTCCAGGAGCACAACATTTGGCTCAACCTTGTCGAGATGGGAGAGGCCGACAAGGCACGGTTCCTTGGCGCCCCCATTTCCCAGGTTGGCCTGTTCAGCGACACCATCGAGGACTTTGCACAGCAGTTCTCGATGGTGAAGCAGCAGATGGAGGCTATCTGGCTCAAGATCCCGCACCCCGTCTGCTCGTCGCCAAGGGTGTCCCCCTGCGGTGACTTCACCGGCTCTGCCGCAGGAAGCAGACACCACCTGTCTCACGGCCGGCCGCCAAGAACCCGTGAAAGGCTTCAAAGCGCCCCTGAGACGGGCGACCCAAGGACGACGAAACCCGCTGCTCTGGAGCTGGTAAGCAGACCACTCCATCCCCTGGTGGAGGGCCGGGAGGAGAATCTTTTGTTACCTTTTCATTTAATTTCGCCGCATGCCCAAGTGGCTGCGGTACCCAAGAGTTCAGCAAAAGAGCGGTTTCTTTGTTCCCAGGGTCACATACCTGGTGCACATAGCCATCATCACAACCACCGTCCACCATTCCATTTTGGCAGGTTTGGCCATTTTTGACCCAGCTGTGGCACAAATCTTCCCCCGATGTGACGGTCTCTATGGGTCACGAGGACAGGCCTCTTCCTCCCCTGTCCCAGGCTGTTCCGGGGGTGGTCACAAGAGCACCACCTGGAGTTCGGTCCGGACTACTCTCACGTGATCCTGAGACCCCGACCGGGCTGTGTGCCCAAGGTTCCCACGACCCCTTTTAGGGATCAGGTGGTGAACATGCAAGCGCTGCCCCAGGAGGAGGCAGACCCAGCCCTAACGTTGCTGTGTCCGGTGCACGCTTTACGCATCTATTTGGATCGCACACAGAGCTTTAGAGTCTCTGAGCAGCTCTTTGTCTGCTTTGGTGGACAGCGGAAAGGAAGCACTGTCTCAAAGCAGAGGATCACCCACTGGCTCATTGACACCAAAGCAATGGCATATCATGCTCAGGACATGCCACCCCTGGCAGGGCTACGAGCCCATTCTACTAGAAGTGTGGCGGCCTCCTGGGCCTTGACCAGTGGCGCCTCTCTAACAGACATTTGCAGAGCAGCGGGCTGGGCAACACCCAACACATTTGTGAGGTTCTACAATCTCCGGGTGGAACCGGTTTCGTCCCGTGTAGTGGCAGGCACAAGCAGATAAGTCTGGGACAGCTGGCCGGGTGTATCGCTTGCGCATAGCGCCTTTCACCTCCCCTGAGCTGAAGATGTGCGCTGTTGACTCCCACTTGTGTTCACAAACTGTGTTCCCTGGATGACTTCCTTCGAGCCCTGTGGCAGACAAGTTTGCGGAGAAACTTGCTGCCGGCTCAGTACATGTACTAACTAAGCCCTGTACTGGGGTAGGTGCTCCGCATGTGTTGGTTCCCCATAGGTAACCCCATGCAACGTATATCTTCCGCTAATTCGTTTCCCTGTTGGTAAACTGCATCTTCCTTGGGCAGAGGCCCCAGTCACCATGTTTGTAGAAACTCCTCCCCCGTAGGGTAGGACCTACCATGGGACTTCTCCACATGACATACTTCTGACAAAGCTCGGCAAGACCATGTGACGTATTTCCACTCAAAATACCCCCCCCCCCCTCTGGGCGGGGTGTGGTATCTGCGGTGTCTTCCCCTTGGGAGTGACATCCCCCCCCAGTCAGTTAACAAATTTCACTCTTTTTTTGCGGAGAGAAAAAATGAAAGGATAAGAGGCCACAACTGGGCTAGCCTGTCTCTATCTTTTGGGCAGTCGACTTGTCCCCGAAGGGCCGTTCGACACTCACAACAGGAGGTTATGTGTCGGCCTGGTGCGCTTGCTACAGGCACACGGTGGTCTGCCCATCACACACCACCAGTTCACGTAACACAGTTCAGCCAGTTGTGGCGTTTCGTATAGGGACCCCTAGTGTCACTACATCAACACAACGTCGAGTGAGTGACAGATAGGGAACGTCCTGGTTACTTGCGTAACCTCCGTTCCCTGATGGAGGGAACGAGATGTTGTGTCCCTCCTGCCACAACGCTGGACTACCCGCTGAAATGGCCAAGACCTTGTCTCGGCTCCTCAGCACAAAACCTGAATGAGTGGTTGCATACCAGCTCCTTTTATACCCGTATGTCTGGAGGAGTGGTATGCAAATACCACTCGCCAATTTTCATTGGCCTTTTATCAAAGACCAGAGGTGTTTCAGGCTCCCAAGAGTGACCCCTAGTGTCACTACATCGACACAACGTCTCGTTCCCTCCATCAGGGAACAGAGGTTACACAAGTAACCAGGACATTTACACTTCCTTACATTTATATGACGTGTAAATCAAGCATAAATTACCCATCACTACATTCCCCTATCAATATCATTCCAAAATACAACGCATAACGCCAGTTAAAAAGGATTTGTCCTGAATGAACAAAATGAACTTACTGTGTATTGAAAGAATCAATTAACGTTTTTATGTGATGTGCAAAGCAAAGCAAGAACATTAAAAACGTTAACATGTTGAACTGAAACAGACACCTTTATTGTCGTGCATATTAATTTGGACATAATATCTACTTATTTATTTAACCGAATACGAAAAAAAAAAATGGGGTTGCATGTATTTAAGGTTTGCATGCATGTATCTTCTAATAAGAGGAGTTTTCTTTTGGAGAAGGAATATACTTCTGTTCAAACACACGCTGTCTCTGAGCGCACTTTACCTCCATCAACATGTTCGTTGCTGTCCGAGTGGATTCAAAAGTAATCTCAAGTTCAATCATAACTTCTGTTATTATTTTTGTTATATTGGAACTACACAAATATTAAATGTAGATGTATTTACATAAATATCCCAAACAGTACTTAATGTTGGAAGAGGACATACAGCAAGTTGTTGGTTTAGGTAACTGAAGTAACCTGAAGTTTAATGATGATATTTTAGGATATCTAGAATACAAAACAAACAGCAACAGTTTGAACAAGGTTGATGTATATTGTTGTTCTCATGGTACAAGTTTCCTAAATAACAAGTGTGTGTGTGTGTGTGTATGTGTGTTTACTGTAAAATAGCCATATTTCTTTATTTGATCTAAATGGACAACATAAACTGTTGTGTACATGCACAAGTCTTTCAATCCATTGTGAATGTACTAGCCTTTCTTATCTCTTTGTTTCAGGTGTTTGCTGAGTAGCACTTTACAAACCAGAATCTACCAGACACACATATGCAGAACTTGATCGGCACAGTCTTCGCTGCAGTAGCGGTTCTAGCTTGTATGGCGCCCTGGGCGAAACCGCTTCAACACGCCCCAAAATGTTGTTTTCTGTGTGGGTGCCTCGTGCCGCCCCCCCGCAAGATGCCACCCTGGGCAACTGCCCATGTCTCCCACGCCTAAATCCGCCACTGCTTCGCTGATGACTTTCTATCTCATCAGAAGGCATTGGAGTCGGAAAAGACTTGAGATTCTCTTGATTCGTTACTTAGAGGTAATATGGTCTTAGTTGTTAATATTGTTCTGTGGTTCAACAGACCTTGATTTTACACAGAATAATTTGAGCCTGTCCAAATTTAAAGGGATAGTTCACTCAAAAATAAAACCTCTCTCATTTACTGACCCTCATGACATCCCAGATGTGTGACTTTTTTCTCCTGTACACAAGATTTTTAGAAGAATATCTCCGCTTTGTAGGTCCATACAATGCAAGTGAGAGGATACCAAAATTCGTAAACTCCAAAAAGCACATAAAGGCAGAATAAAAGTAATTCATAAGACTCCAGTGGTTAAATCCATATCTTCAGAAGCGATATGATGGGTGTGGGTGAGAAACAGATTAATATTTAAGTCCTTTTTTTTAAAACTATCGCTACTGATATTTAACCACTGGAGTTGTATAGATTAGTTCACCCAAAAATGAAAATTCTCTCATCAGTTACCCACCCTCATGCCACCCCAGATGTGTTTGACTTTCTGCTGCAGAACACAAATAAAGATTTTTAAAAGAATATTTCAGCTCTGTTGGTCCATTCAATTCAAGTGAATGATAGTTGATAAAAGTAATCCATTTAACTCGAGTGGTTTAATCAATGTCTTATGAGGTGATCCAGTTGGTTTTGGGTGAGAACAGACCAAAATAAACCCCCTTTTTCACTGTGCATCTTGCCATTGCAATCTCTAAGCACAATCATGATTTCAAGCTCAATTACACTTCCTGGTGCTTAATGCATTTATACAGCGCTAGATGGCGCTATAGGAAGTGTAATTGAGCTTGAAATCATGATCGCCAAGGAGACTGATGTCAAAATTTATAGTGAAAAATTCATTATATTTTGGTCTATTCTTTGGTCAATAAAACCAACTGGATCACTTCATAAGAAACAGATTTAACTACTGAAGTATGGATTACTTTTTATGTCGCCTTTATGTGCTTTTTGGAGCTTAGGTTTTGGTCCCCATTCACTTACATTGAATTAACTTACAGAACTGAAACATTCTTCTAAAAATCTTTGTTTGTGTTCAGCAGAAGAAAGAAGGTCATATACATTTGGGATGGCATGAGGGTAAGTAAATAATGAAAGAATTTTCAATTTTAGATAAACTATCCCTTTAATGGTGAGTGTACTGAAAGTTGTATTCACATATTATGTTAGAATATGTTTATATTATAAGCCCGGACAGAATCTGTTTGTGCAGAAAACTCAGCAGAATTGCAACATTTCTCATATCTTAAATGTTCTACAAATTCCCCATCTCTTGCATGTTGTTTGTGAAATAGGGTAATTGTGTGATGCTTTTAACAACCATTAAGAGTACAGTACTCTCAGGTTCATTTAACACATTTTTTTCATGTTTAAATACCATCCACAAAATTCTGCAGATTTTCCCAAATAATCTGCTTGGAAAGAGACAAAAATGTCTACAGATTCCATCTGGGCCTAAGCTTTCCTATCTTTAGACTATTGTGAAGGTTACAAAAGCTATGGAATTGGGTTGGGAACTGAAGTTTATATATATATATATATAAAATTCACCATGTTTAGGCTGAATAACACATTCAACATGTTCAACATTCAACACTAGATTAAAAATGTACTTTTAGGATCAACATAGTGTTCACACAAGTCAAACCACTGTGCTTTGTGCACTTCCTGTGCTACTGAGAGAAGACACCTCAAGATTCTTCAAAGCATGTGGGGTAAATTACTTTATTCACACATTTCTAAATCATTTAACCATTTTTGAAACTTAAAGGAAAACCTCACCCAAAAATGAAAATTCTTTCATTATTTACTTACCCTCATGCTATTCCAGATATGTATGACTTTCATCTGCAGATCACAAACATATATTTATAAGAGTATTTCAGCTCTGTAAGGCCATACAATGCAAGTGAATGGGTGTCAGAACTTTGAAGCTCCAAAAAGCAGTTAAAAACAGCATAAAAGTAATCCATATGAATCCAGTGGTTAAATCCATGTCTTCTGAAGTGATATAATTAGTGTGGGTGAGAAACAGATCAATATTTAAGTCCTTTATTACTATAAATCTCCACTTACATGTTTACATCTGAAAGCCTGCTTAGTTTCAATTTCACATCTGTAAGTGAAAATGGAGATTTTTAATAAAAAGGACTTAAATATTGATCTGTTGATCTGTTTATTGTATCTGAAGATATGGATTTAACCACTAGAATCTTATGGACTACTTTTATTTTGCCTTTTTGTGATTTTTAGAGCTTCAAAGTTCTGGCCACCATTCACTTGCATTGAATAAACCAACAGAGCTGAAATATTCTTCTAAAAACCTTCATTTGTGTTCTGCAAAAGAAAGAAAGTCATGCACATCTGGGATGGCATGAGGGTGAGTAAATGATGAGAGAATTTTCATTTTTGGGTGAACTATTCCTTTAAGTCTAAGTCACAAATATTTCGGACAAAGTCAATTCTGGTGTGAAGTTTTGCAATATTTAAGTCCTAAAAGTCTTAAGTTCTCTTAATTGTCTTTCCGACAATGGTACATAGACCACATCTCATGTGTTAAGATAGCTTTGAGATGTCAATTGCAGAATCCATGTTGTTGTTACAAAGAAATTCTGAACTTCCCTGCAGGTGACAATATTGGACTAGGAATGTTTGTTCCGAAGCTGTTCACAACAGTTAACCCCCATGAGATTATTAAAATAATGATTAAAAACATCAAAAGGAAATTTGCATTGGACAGATGTGATTGGATGGATGTCTTTTGAGACCTCAGGCTATGAATCATAAAAGAGTCATGAATCATTTCATTACAGACTTCCATTCTTCACAAAATGGTGTTCCCTCTCAGTGTGGTAAACAATTCTCAATATATCATTTTACATAACTGCAGATGCATCTTAAATGAATCTGATTTCCGCCTGTTTTTCTACAGAATGCGGTCAAATCACATTACCTTTATTGCTGGCTCATGAAATGAAATACAACAAACACACAATGACAGATTTTTTTTTTTTTCGGGTTTGGTCTACTTTTTTTTTTTAGACTAGAATAGACACTTGTAAAAGGAGCACTGTTGCCACAGTCTGAACATTTGTGTTTTAGGTTTGGCTAAAAATCTTCAGGGGCATGAAAACTGATAGAAACTTGTTTAAAAGTAGTAAAAGGTTTAAATGAAAAGAGACAGCTTATGTATTTGGAAGGTTAGCCATGAAATATTGTTTTTGGTGGCTTGTACTTCATTCTGTGAATACAAAACCAGAATGTGTTATGAAATCAGAAAATTATAAAACTTGAATGAATTATGATTTATGAAGTGCAGAAATTCCCAGTGGAGCTGTTGAAGAAGTCTCTTGATTCTGTCCTTAGTGCTACTGTACAGAAATGAGTAAGATTATCATACATCAAAGACCTTCTACAGTATTTAACTATTTAAGACTTTCAATTACAGTAGATGTCTGGAGAGACCCTTGCAGTCATGTGGATTAATGCAATCTGAGAATATAATAAAAGAATACAGAGATATACATTAAGATTGCTAACACTACTGAGTTGTTTTATCCAGAGGATGAGAATGTAAAAAAAAATAAAAAATAAAAAATAAAAACAGTGTGACGCATCCCAGTATAATCCGAGTATAAAACGTGAAATACAGTACATTCTCTGACCATGGGGCTTTTTGGCACAAACAGGTCTGTGTGCTTCATTCAAGGTTCTTTGTCAGACAATACCGACACTCAGTTAAAACTAACGCTTTTGCATTTAGCAGGGGTGTCTTGGGCTAACTGCTCACAGAATACAAAAGATGATGCTTGCATGCAAGTCAGACAAACAAAGACTATTTCTGGCATCCTGTGTTTTGTACCTTGTGGCACATTATCACATTTCTTATATTCATAATATTCTATTCCCTGGAGATTTTGCAACATTTTATGTTTCTAATGGTTTATGCATAATAGACTCCTAATTTGCTTTCTAAAGTTTGAGATTGAGTAATATAAAAAGAAAATGGTCCCAGATGGATAAAATACAAAGAAGGAAATCACACAGGATAACTGAAAAAAAAGAAAGAAAGAAAGAAAAAAAAAACACTGTTTCAAACTGCTTTCATTGTCATTTCACACAAACAACAACACTGCATTTGAAAATTTATAGATTGTTTTTCATGTAATGAAAAAATTTATATAAGACAAAATGTTTATGCACAAATATTAGAATATAAAACCCATGAATACCTAAGTGTCTTCTAATACACTATATATATATATATATATATATATATATATATATATATATATATATATATATAAAACTTATCACCTGATAATCATAGAACAGGTGTCACTCGGATATGTGTCAAAAACACTGTCATAGTATTCAAGAACTGTCATTGTTGACCAAGTAATCCTTATAAAAGAGAAAAGTGAGTATTAATGTTTTAGGTAATTTTGGAAGGAACAGTATTATCGTAGAATGAGGTATGAGACACTCCCTGCACATATTCAATCACGCTTGGGGTCTATATAAGAAGCATCCAGCTTTCTCAAATTCTGCGATTCCCACTTAAAGAGAAACAGGTATGGCACACTAATGTCTTTTTAAATTGATGTATTCTGCTTTAGAGAATGTTCTTTAAATTAGAATAAAAGCACAACATATTCTGAATAGTAACATTCATTTTGAATATAACTTTCACAGAGGTTAAGAATGTTATGTTAGATGATAGTGTTGAACTTGTCGTCTATTAAAATCTGTTTGTAATTTGGTTTCACATGCGTAAAATGTTTGCCTTAAAGGGAAAGTTAACCCAAAAATTAAACTTCTGCCATGATTTACTCACCTTCATGTTGTTCCAAACCTGTATGACTTTCTTTTGTTCGTGGAACAAAATGTTAGGCAGAATGTTAGCCTCAGTCACCATTCACTTTTATTGCATCTTTTTTTTTTTTTTTTTTTCATACAGTGAACGTCAATAGTGATGACAGAATTTTCATTTTTGGCTGAACTATCCCTTGAATCCTAAAGTGCATATGTGTTTTATTTACAAGTGTCTGTATGCAAGAATACAGCTGATGGATATGAAATTCTGAGCATCATCCTTCAACCTGTTACATTTTCTGCCTTTGCTCAAAAGCAGAAATTATGCTGTGTCTCTATCTTGGTGCACCGGCTCTTTTCCTGCAGCCAGTTCACTCGGTCTATAACTGCTCCTCGGTATATAACAGGGTTCCAGGTGAGTCTCTGTTCCTCCAGATCTGACACAGTTCTCCATTCTCTAATGTCTCACAACTAACACCTCCCTTTTTGTCTAGATAACAGTGACCTGACAGTCCAATGTGGCACCAATATGATCTCTCTGGAGGTAAACATGTGCACCGCTGAGTGGGCAGGCTTTGACCCCAGTGGCCTGACCCTGAACGGGGAGCGCAATAATGTCCAGTGCACAGGCACCATTGACACCAGTGTGAACCCACCGGTCATCCGCTACCAGCTGCCTGTCAATCACAGTAAGGAGAATACATGCAGACAGTCTCTGCAGGTGATAACAAACAGTTTCTCGACATTTCCTCTATTCCATAACTGTATTGATCTCTAAGAAGTTGAAAATAGTTTGACATTGGACCTTTCATTAAGATTGAAATAATACACTTACTGTATACACTAGAAAATGCTCCTATGTTGCATTTTCTTTATATTTAAATTAAAATTTAATTGAGAAGTTAATATATTTAAGAATGTACTAGTATTTGGTATATTCCCCTTTTGCATAATGACAGCATGCACTTGAGCTGGCATGGACAGATGATACATGTTTTTCCAGCAAGATCATGTGTGCTTCAATGGAAGCAAGGCAATCTGGCCTTTGGTATAAAGGAGTTCACATAGTCAGTCTCACAAATGTGCTTACATTTGATTAGTGAAAGAAGAAATCTTCAATATTTCTTATACATTAAATATAGTAACTTTTAATATCTTTGTTTTACAATTTTTTTTTAAAATCCTAAAACTTTCAGCTTATTTGCAGGATTAAAGGAATTTTCAGTGTTCAATACAAGTTGAGCTCAATCGACAGCATTTATGGCATAATATTGATTACCACAAAAAATACCACCAAAGATCGTGGTTACAGTGAGACATTTTCAATGGAAATAAATGGGGACAATGAAAGTGAATGTCACCAATCTTTGCAGGATTTAAGCACAGAAATATGAAGCTTATAATTTTATAAATGCACTAGCATTAATTCTTCTGTTAAAACTTGTCTATTATTTGAGCTGTAAAATTTTTTAAATTGTAATTTTTCATTTGTAGAAAATATTTTAGTCGTTTTAGAGTTTGTTGACATTACATTGCCATGGTAATGTAGTTGTAAATTTGGCTTTAACATTGCACAGAAAAGGTTTGTAAGTGAGGTAAAGGAGTAACAAGACTAAATTCATTTTTGTGGTAATCAACATTATGCCACAAATGCTGTCGACTGAGCTTAACTTGAATTGAAGCCGGAACATTCCTTTAAATTAAAAAAATCCCAGATTTTCAATGTGGTTTCACACTTTTGGAGCTCACTTTCTATTTGAGATTTGGTACCGCTTTATTTTTTAAAGGTGGATGATGTAGATGCTTATTCTCTGAATGTGATTGTTGCATGTTAACAGATTGTGGATGAGGTGCCCAGTTCCTCTGGTCCATTCAGCATGTTCTCCAGCATTCAGTCCGTCATCATCACAGGCTTCATTGATATACCCATCTCTTCGGCAGGCCTCATCAGTTACTCCACAGACCTCTATTACCATTTCTCCTGCCGTTACCCACTGGAATATCTCTTGTCAACAACACTCAGATTGTAGCGTGAGTATGAATAGATTCACCCTTCACTCTACATACTTGACACACTGCAATATGACAACAAGAGGATTGAGTTGACTCATGTTCATCATGCAGGTCATCCGTGTCAGTGGCCACTAGTGACAACAATGGAACTTTCATTGACTCTCTCAGTATGAGTGTCTACACTCAAAATGTTAAAGATATCCTTGTCTCTTCCTTTTGCAGAGCACTGACTATACCTACCCATTGGTGGTTCCATCTACAGGGATGGAGCTGCGCACTGAGGTCTATGTTGAAGTTAAATCTGTCAATCTCACTGGAAAGTAAGAATTATTTCAGTCGTCTCTCGGACAGTGAATTGTATATGTTTCTGTTTGTGTTTTATTATGGAATTAAATATCACTTGTCTGATTTTCCATCTTCAGTTTTCATCTGTTGCTGGGCCAGTGCTTTGCTACCCCATCACCTTATAATCAAACCAACAATAAACAGTATAATCTTTTCACCGGGTAAGCTATTCCTATTACCTTTACCACCTTTTCAAAAATCTTCATTGAATGTGCAATCGACCCTTATAAATATGTTGTTGGTTTTGTAAGTGATTAAATCAAAGTTTTTCTATTTTTTTCATCACAGATGTGTTGTAGAGAACCGGACAACAGTACTTCATAATGGCATTTCGAAGTTCTCCAGATTCTCGTTTGAAGCATTCCGCTTTGTGGAGCACCGTGATCAAGAAAAGTCCACTATATACCTGCACTGTATACTGCGACTTTGTGAGCCAAGTAAGTGCCAAGAACTACTTGATGTAAGTGCACTTTTCACTGTTGATGAACAGAACAGAACAGAACAGAACAGAACAAAATAGAATCGCTACTACAAGTGAGGTAAGTCAATTAATTTACTACTTTTGTGCAGTCTTGCATCAGGAATGGAAAGTGTAGACGAAGAGCCGTAGAACCTTATGGATCACAAGCAAAAGACTCTGCCACAGTGTCTGTGGGTCCTCTGTACACCACAGTCCTGAGTAAGTCTGAAGATATATACAAGACATCATTACATTTAAAGGGATAGTTCACCCAAATGTAAAATTCTGTCATCATTTACTCACCCTCATGTTGTTCCAAACCCATATGACTTTCTTTCTCATGTGCAACACTGAGAGCCTCAGCCACCATTTTTTTTGTATTTATTTTTTTAATGAAAAAATAAATGATGCAATGAAATTGAATGGCGACTGAGGCTAATCTTCTGCCTAACATCTCCTTTTGTGTTCCACTTGAGTAAATGATGCCAGAATTTTGTTTTGGTCAGACTGGCCCTTTAAGAACACACAAGCTATGGAAATCTTAATGGGGGTTTGTCAAAAAACGGACAGTTTTGAGATGCAGCCATGCCTAACTAATACCATATATCTTTTAGAGAATGATGTTCCCACTGCATCCGCCTATGGTATGAGAGTCTTTTCACTTTAAAATAAAATATTTGTATTTGAAATGTACAGTAGTTCCAATCAGGTGTTCTATCTTTTAATATCTTGAAAATAATCAACAACATTCCACCTAGAAACTAACAGAACAGTGTGGCATGTGTCAAGTGTTTGTTTTCTGCTCTGAATCAGGAGGTAGTGAGGTGTTGGATGTGAATGCGACTGCAGTGGTGGTGGGGGTCATATTTGCCACCGGTGGTGTTGTGTTGCTGGTTATAACTGGAAGGTTTGTGCTGAAGAAATTTTACTGGGCTGGTTCTCTGCCTCGGGCTTTCCACTGAGGGATCCATCAACACGCGAACTGCTTTGTTTTGAATGAAACTTTATTTGGTATGTCCGATAAGACGTCTGATCACATCACAGCATCTGCACAATCCAGCAGAGAGATTTTAATCTGTTTAGAACATTTAGTAGTCTTGTAACTTTCTTTGCAGCCATCGGTCTGCAGAAAACTATGATGCTTAATACTACATGTACAGTAAATGCAAAATACTGCTACAGCTTACTGTATATGTTTTAAATGTTTGTTATCTGAATTATTAGAGGCATGCATGCAGACCTGCATTAATAAGAGGAACAAACTGTGGATTATTACAATTGTAATTGCTAACTAATATTTTTGTACTATTATGATCGCTGCTTTTAAAAAAATTTTCAGGGCACATTACAAGTTAAGCGTGATCAAACAGCATTTGTGGCATAATGTTGATTACCACAAAAATAATAGAGTTGTCGCTTGTTTGTTTTAAAAAAAAGAGGCAAAAATTGAGGTTACAGGATAACACTCCCAGTACAATGCAAGTGAATGGGGTCAGTCCGTAAACTTTCAAATACACACTGTTTCAGAAGTATAGCCACAAGATGTAAACATTATACTAGTTAACATGAATTGAACAAATAGTGTCAGTTATAGACCGAGTGAACTTTTAATATTATCGCTTATTAACCTTATCTGTGTAAAGTTATATCCAACATTACAAATTACATGTCATGACGATATAACGGCAGTAAACCTTGTAATCCGGCAAATGCTGTAATGCCACTAAATCCCTGATTAAATCATTGTTAATTCATGTGGATATAATTTTTAAATGGTGTGTGTTTTAATGGTTATGGACTGACCAAATTCACTTCCATTGTAAGCACCTTACTGTAACCACAATCTTTTCTAAACCAAGAATGAGTCGAAATTATTTTTTTTGGTAATCAACATTATGCTACAAATACTGTCGATTGTCGATCTGTTTGTATTGAACCCGGAATATTCCTTTAATGCTCTGATTTTCTCATTTCTAAAAGTTTTCATGCACATTGCTTGTATATTGGCCAATGACTAGCTGCTTTCTTGTAGTGTAATGTGATGTAATAACTGTTTAGATGTGATGCGAGTATTTAGGAATTGATATTTTTTATTAGTATGGTTGAGACAAAGTTGAACAGACAACATACAGTATATTCATTTCAACATATGTACAAATATATCTTTATTTACATGCTTTCAAATTGTTTATGAAACAACATATACAGTACAACACACACATTTTCAATAAACCTGCATTAAATGAAAGATTCTTGGTTGTCTCTTTCGATTGACAGATCAATTGATTTCCATGTACTTTATATAAAATTATCTTTAAAAATTGTACATACATGTACAAAGAGTGTTCTACAAAAGTTACAGTTTACAATATACAATCCAAGCATTACATGAGATACTATTTACATTACAGTTGTATTTCTAGAAATGGATAAGAATTGAGAGGTTTTCTTAATTAATTTAGGGTGTGTACAATATCTTGTAAAAGGGCAGTAAGTCTAGTAGAGAAATCCTCCTGTATGGACTCTATGTTTGTCTGATGAAAGCCAGATGACTCACCATTATTCTGATTTTCTTGTAGAGTGATTATCTGTTGGTCTAAATTTGAAATAAACTGTTGATTCTGTGCTGAGGAATTCTGGCAGAACTGGTCCACTTTTGAAGCCATCACATCCCTTGGAGGCTGTATCGATGCAAGATGGCCCACCAAAGTAATTTTCAGTGCCGCCACCTTGCCTTGCACCTCCAAACTGAAGGTACACACTTCCTGTCCGAGCCTGGCAGTCACTTCCTCCCAGAGTTCCTTTCCACTGCTGTCCTTTTCCTCCTCTACAGCTTCGAAGGCTTTTGTTTTAAACTCATCAAAAGCTGCAGTCCTTTTCTGGTGGCTTTCATCCAGTGCTTGAGTGATCTTCTGCACAGCCTCCTGGTAGAGTGTTGCTTCATCTGGGTTCAGGTCCTGGAAGTTCAAATTGAGTTTCTCACAGAGTTCCTGGGTGTTGGACTGGAGAGCAGTCTGGAGTTGCTTTGTAAAAGGGGCTAGAAACTCTCGGATATTGGCCAGGGTGTGTTTTGGGTGACTGGGGTAAGGAGAGAGTCTCTCCCTCAGCTCAGCGAGCTCCTGCTTTAGACGAGCTTTTAGCCGTTCAGACTCCATACTCAGCTTGTGTCGGAGTTCAGCAGCCATGGGGTTGTAGGAGTTCTGGGAGTAAAGGTCACTGCTCACAGCATGGTTCTTCCACATTCCACTGCTGTAAAAGGAACAAATCAATTTACATTATTCAATTTCTTCCTCTTTTCACTCCTATCATGTTTCTGTTCTCCAATTAACACTTCTACAATGGCCAACCAGGTCTCATAGAATCACATTACAACCTGCATTTTTGCAAAATTACTTTTAAATTTCTCGTTGTACATATCGTGGCAGTTTCCTGGAGAAATCAACACTAGAGGCGCTACAACAACAATTACTTTTTTTCCCCTTTAACTCAAATCACGAGTAAAACGACAGATTATCAGTTCATGAAAAACGTACTTTTCGCCCTTTTCCTCACGCAATGCTATCTTATGGCATCAAAACACTTTTACTCTAGTGTATGACTTGTAATGCAATATATTTTAACATTTGCATTACATAACCAACTACATTTACAAGCTTGTTCTTGAGCAATCAAATTGTGCAGTAGCACTGCTGATGCAAAGGACAAGGGAACAGGTCCTGGAGAGAACATGAGTTGACACATGAGCTGAAAGTGTCATAGAAGCAACACAACATTATGCAGGCAATTGTTTTTTTCATCTCACATTTGCTTTTATGACACTATCAGTTAGGTTTAGGTTGAAGATTTAGGGTAGAGAGGTAGGTTTTGTTGATTTAAAACACGATAGATCATTAACTTTAAAAACCTTATCTGTTTGGGAGAACATTGTAACTCGCTTAGCACCACACAGCGGACATTTGACCCCGGAACTGCTGTTATATGTGTAATGTACCACGTTATCTTGTTTTTCAAAAATGTTGCACAGTCGCAAAATTTTCATGAGATCAATGAGATGAGAGACAATGAGAGTGATAAAAACTCACTTTGAATCTTTGGCAAAAGCTTTTTTGTCAAATGCTTGATTGTCTTTCTGTAAACTCCATGGTGCTTCTCGACTGGTTTCATGATTGAGTGGAAATGCTGAAATACAATAAGATCAACGTAATATAATTAAAATTACATATCCCCGAAATGAAAGAAAATATGTCAATAAAAAATAGCAGAGGCAACAAACCTGTTGTAGTAGCAATGGCCAAAGTCAGTATCGCAAACTGCAGATGCATCATTTCAACAGGTTATTCTCTCTATTTAAAAATGGAGATCAGAAATAGATCTTTACAAAGAATCATAAAGTCTCATAAACTTCAACTACTTAAATTTTATTGGTTCTCAATATATTCAAGTTGGCAACTCAAATGTCATCAAGTAATTAGTCTATACGTAGATTTATCCCAATGAATGCAATGGGAGCATCAGGCCCTTTCCTGCTAATGTGTAAATGTGAGAATTTCTTCTCAGGTTCCACATTTAAAGCAGTCCCTTATCAGAGGTTATCCTGATCTTCATCTGTGTCAACAACACATACCACGTGGAGGGTCAGTTTGATAATGGTAAGCGGTGGGATCCTAAAGGTGTTTTGCCGGTTGCCCTCTTCAAAGCTTCTGTGTTCCAATAACACCTATTCAGAGTAGCCTCAGTGATGTCATATCAAGGCCGATACTGACGCATTTCCAAGTCAGGCGAATTGGAATATGTTTACCACTAAGCAGAGGCGACACCTTCAGTGAAGAAGGCTGAGAAGTTTGATATGTAAGATAGGTCTAAATTAAGTGTTAAACTGAATCATATTGTTTAAATGCACATTAACATATGGATATCTGGACAGGCTTTGTCCCGGAAATTATATTGGGTGTGAAGTTCATTCTGTGAACTGTCTGCAATTTGGCTCAGTTTCATCAGTCGAGTTGTGTCCTACTTGGCTTTCCCACAGCATTGATGCAGAAATAAGTCACAGAGACTGAACCCCACAGGTCTATGTTTGCTGCATTATCTTGTGCTCTGCGAACAAAGGTGCTGTTTGTTTGTGCTTTACTGAATGGGACCTCTTTGGTTTACTTTGATTCACAGGGCCAGAGCTAGTGATAAACAAATCCAATGGCAGCTTACTTTGAAGATTTGATTATTCAAGTTAAAAGAGTAAATTATATATGCAGTGGGGGTAAGAAGCGGACTAAAAAGCCTCAACCCACTTTTTGTAGTTGTATAAGTGAGTATTAAAGGGATAGTTACAAACCTGGCATTACAAATACATTGCAGAACAACAACCCCATGTTAAGAGTTACAAATATAATAACAAATTGTGCAACAGGTTATTTTGAGGAAATTGGTATCAGTTACTAAATGCCTATAATATTAAAATAATAATGAAAAATGAAAACTCTGTCATCATTTACTCCCCCTCAGATTGTTTCAAGCTAAGAAACCTTTCTTTCTTCTGAGCATGCAAGAACACAGGAGGAAATATTTAGCAAAATGCTAGCCTGAGTCACCATTCAATTTATGGAAATAAGATGTAATGAAAGTGAACAGTGA
This sequence comes from Myxocyprinus asiaticus, assembly GCF_019703515.2. Lineage (NCBI taxonomy): Eukaryota > Metazoa > Chordata > Actinopteri > Cypriniformes > Catostomidae > Myxocyprinus > Myxocyprinus asiaticus. The sequence goes on along the minus strand of NC_059382.1, from coordinate 20,326,056 downwards.
CTAAGACTAACACTCTGCCCATAATCTCCTTTTGTGTTTCAGGTAAGAAAGTAAATATTCAGGGTTGGGAACAATGAGGGTTAATGATGAGAGAATTTTCATTTTTGGGTAAATTATCCCATTAATATTTTAATAAATAACATCTATAAATGTATGTAAATAAATCCACTTAATGTTTTTTGCTCAAGATTTTGTACCATATATATTTTAAAACCTGCAACACAGGGACACTGTCTGTAACATGCTCTTCCAGCTAACTGTAACTCTCTGTAACTCTTCCAGCCACCTTGTCGTTTGAGTTCACTTTCAATGAATGACCAAAAGTGTGTGAAATGTGAATAATTTATTACATAATCAAGAAGTCATCATTAGGTCATAGTCCATACATACTCTGCTGAAAGTAATTCAGGGTAAAAGTTTAATGATTTTGGAGCAATTACAAAAAATTATAAAGTATTCATAAGCAGTACACAGTGTGTAACTGCAGTGCAACATAATGCATTTTAGAATATGAATTTAAAAAATATATTACGCTATTCTTTTCAAATGTAATGATCTATTTACACTAAACATGATTCCCATGCATAGTTCAAAGAGTGTTACAAGGTTTGCTTATGTAAGTCTTTTGTGTTTATTCACGTTTGTTTATTGAGTGATACTGGCTCTGTTTTGTGCAGTTTCAACTTTAACCTAGATATTACAACAGGTTTACTAGGCTGGCCATGGCCTTCATGCCTACTGGTTGCATCAAGAGAATGGAGCCAAGTAAAGGGATGTCAAAAACAAGGCTTGTTATTTTAGTGTCCAGTGTTTGTTTGAATACAGATTGCCTAGAATGTGCCCATTTTCAGCCAAAGCATTCTAGAAAATGTACACTAGCATTCTAATAAGTATTTTGAAACAGCAACTTGTGACCGATTCAAAGATGTGCTGAAAGACATTTAAAGCACAGCAAAAATCATTAATCAGTTTCATGGTTTCACTGTGATCCACATCAGCCTGTAATCTGAACTGGCAGCATCAGGTTGCATCTCTCTCTACCTATTGGCATTTGCGATACCTTATCCCCAGAATGTTCATGAATCATTCAGCATGGCATGGAGAGAGCTTCCTGTATGCCTTCGAGATGACTCTGAGCCCTGAGCAGCACACTAAGATGTTGTGCACGTTCAGGGTTTGCCTCTGCTGGCCTACCCTACTTTCTTGGTTCTGCATCTCAAGACTGAGCATTGCCAGCAGCAATGGCCATCTGTAGAACTATGTTTGGTGATAAGTGTGCCAGTGACATTGAAGAAATTCTACTATCAGAAAACACCATCAGCCGCCGTATCACTGAGATGGCAACCGACGTCAAATGTCAATTTATTGAGAGAATAAAGGACGGAAAAGTTTTTTCATTGCAATTAGATGAGTCGACAGACATCTCAAACTCCTCCCAACTACTTGTATTAGTCTGCTACCGCTGTGAGAGAAAACTGCTTGAGGATCTGTTATTTTGCTCAGCACTGGAAAAAACATGCACAGGGAGAGATATTTTTGAAAAAATCAATGGCAAACTGGATGAACTTGGTCTTTGTTGGGACAACTGTGTCGGTGTGTGCACAGATGGAGTGGGAGACATGTTAGGGAAAAATAAAGAACTCTCTGCTTTGGTTCGTGATGTAGCTCCGCATGTTCGTTTCACCCACTGTATGATTCACAGGGAGGCCCTTGCAGCAAAAACTCTTCCTGCTGAGTTGAACGCAGTGCTTCAAACAGCAACACAAATTGTACATTTCTTCAAGACTTGTCCCATATAATCAAGACTGTTTGCCCTGTTGTGCAAAGAAATGAGGTCAGAATATAAATCCTTACTTTTGCACACGGAGGTAAGGTTTCATTACGGTAAGGTTTTAAATTTTCATTGCATGATGAACTAATCATTTTTCTGTTTGATTGTGCATCTTCCTTTGCAAATTATTTTACTGACCCAAAGTGGCTCGCATATCTTGCATTCCTGTCTGAAATTTTTGATAGACTTAATACCCTTAATTCGTCTCTGCAGCACCCTCAAATGAACCTTAGAGCACCCTCAATTGCAGACCAGGGCAAACTACTGCCCACAGGTCGATTTATCATGAATGTTTTTTATTAGATCTTTCATTTATCTGGCTCTATCGCATATCCACAAGCTTTTAATATGCTCAGGGTTGCCAGATAATAGATTCAACTCCCCAATCAGAGATTTATACATGCACAAATAGGAAATATTTCACCTTATGTCATACTTAATTTATGCAATCTGGAAACCATGTATGGGAGTGCGCGCTTTCTCCTCTTCGAAAAAATAAAATAAAATAAAATAAAATACTTAACGCTCAATAGTGCAATATTCTGCTCAAAGAAAAGTGTGATGCAACCACACCGTGTCCATTCGTGAGACTGTGTGTGCTGTTTAGTGTGAAGTCTGCGAGCAAACTTTTTCAGTGATGATCTTTAGTAAAATCCCAATAGATCTTCGCATCATTCGCACATGGAGGGGACATACGAGCAAAACCAAGCGAGAGAGGAATATGTTTGTTCTTTGAGTTATTTGTGAAATGCTGAAGTCCCTCACACCTGTATGTGAATGTTACTCTGGCAGTAATCATTTATCAGTGTCATGCAGCCTGTTTTATACAGTTGTGTGCTGAATGGGATGCCAAACAAACCACTGAAGAACCCACATCATGATCCATGAGCGTGTAAACAGGTTGATAATGTTTTAAGAATCCACTATGCAGCCAACTTTAAAATAAGCTTTTAGATTCTATAATTTCAGAATATTCTATTTTACTATTAAACCAGACTCCTGATGTAGAGTGTTAAACTGAATACTAAATTACCACTGCATTGAAGTATGGTAAAATAAACAATTAATAATTTTATTCAGCCTTTATTCAGTTTTACTAAAACATGATAGAAAAATAGCAGCAAAACTTCAAGCAATCACAGAATGGTCCCATCAGTCTGTATACACTTCAGAAAATTGTGCATCATACATTGAGTGCATGAGTGCACTTCTACTTCTGGGATTAAAAGATACAGCTATGTAGAACTTTTTATCTCAATTGAAAATGGAAAATGTTTTGTGAACACACAAAATGCTGCATCAATGTTTGTCCTAATCTGCAGATGCAGCATTTTGCTGTCATTTTCAGCGACAGATCATGTGAAAATCGAATAAATGTTTTGTACATGAAAAACTGTTCTTTTAACTGTTTTATGATAAATCTCCACTGGTCACAGCTGCCTCTCCCAGGACAAGACAGCTGTATATGTCTTCAAGACGGACAAGTAGTAAACTGTATAAATTCCCAAGCATTTGTAGCTAATTGCATCCAGACCCTAATAGCACACTGACATCACCCAGATGTCTATTTGATGTGCATGTTTTCATCTGGTAGATGTATTTTTAAGGTTGTTTGCTCATCTGCAATACATCTGTAAGACGTTTCTTCTCAGATGTTAATAAGGCATTCATCAAATGTCTTTGTGACGTTTATGATTTAGAATGTTTGCAAATCTGATCTTTTTAAGATGTTTAAGATGCTTCTTCTAATTCGGCTAAAAGTGATTACAAAATGCACTGTTTTTGTTCCGCTAAGTTGTTCCTATGGTAATATTTCTCCTGATCATACACATTCCTCAAATTCTTGACCTACAGTAGGAGAACTCGGCTTCTCGAAGAGCGTTTATGATTGTTAAACCTAATCATGGACGAGGTTTGATAATCTTTATTTACAATCGCGCATGCCAGCTGAGGACATTGTAGCTAGCTAGGTTACTTTCTTAACGTTAAAAATGGACAGATTGTGTTCGAAAGTGCACATTTTTCTATGATGCTCAACACAAACTTCACAAAGACAAGACTATGGAATCAGATCACTAAAAGTCTGCAACAACTTCAGTAAGGCAAAGAAGTGAAATCTTTTGCAGATGCAGCGTGTACCATAAATGCAGGCTACGTTTGCCTAGGGTGCTTTAGTTCCTTCAAGAGAAAGAAAAAAAATTGGCTTCTTCCACTGAATAAATAAGGCTTAACTGGGTATACACAGATGAAACCAAGGTAAGATTGCAAACATGTGCTATCAGCCTATCATTCATGAAGACAGGCCTTATGTTTGCACAGTGATGATAACGTACTCTCCATTCACAGAGTGATCGCCATTCAAAATTGTATGAATTTTGTGTGTCAAAACAAGGGAGTTCAATCAAAAAGTTTAATGTTTTTCTTAATGTTGAATGGTTAGCCTGCTAGTCAGTGACCTCCAAAGTAAAATACATTCTTCCATGAACTATAATGACACTTGTAGGGTGCTCACGTGTACGACTGAACATGGTTTGTGACCTATACACCTATTGACTGGTCACAACCTAATGACGCAGTTGCCCTCTTTTTAAGTACTGTTTGTTATGTGCTGTAACTCACCAGGTGTGTCCATCTCCTGAGCTGTATGAGGGCTACGATGGCTCCTTGGGCCTGTGTGCTTGCAGGGGGCTTTCCAGACCTGAGCCAGAGAGGGTTGAGTGTGTGGGGTGGTGCCAGAGCATACTGAGTCCAGTTCTGCAGCTGGTTTGCACTGGAAGCCTTTACCTGCTCTACACAGAGTCTAATCAACAGGTCAGGTCTGCGTAAGGAGTGTAGCGATTCTGGTTCTGATTCCAATTCCATTTAACAATTCCAGTTCCTTAAGGATTCCTGACACTTTTGAGGAAGATCCTAACTATATTTTGTTGAGATATATTATAAAGGAAAACAAATCTAGACAAAGACAATACTCTTTTTGATAACATTTTTAAAATCCACTGTTCTGTTACATAAAGGTGCATTCAGTAAGTTTTTGTTCATGTCGTCTTGGACTTACACTGACACCTAGGGGCATGGATGCAGCATCATTCAAATGCAATCATTTTCAGTTAAAGATGCCATTGTAGAAAATGATGATTAATTTAATCCATGAGTGAAAGTGTCCAGTAACAGGGCAGTTACTGGTCAGCTGTCTATACTCATTCTCCTTGACCTGAGTGCGGCCTTTGATACGATCTCACATAACATCCTCCTAGACAAGCTAGTCTCATTTGGAATTACGGGAACCCCCCTGTCTTGGTTTAGATCGTATCTTTCTGGTCGCAACTCAAACATTTTCGATCTAAGTCATCACAAGTTATCACTGGCATTCCACAAGGCTCAGTTTTGGGCCCTCTTCTATTTATTATTTATTTACTGCCCCTTGGTCATATATTTAGTAAACACGGTGTCCATTTTCACTGCTATGCTGACGACACCCAGCTCTACCTATCCTCTGAGCCCACTTCTTCCCTTCCTCCGCCCTCTCTGTCCAGCTGTTTAGCTGAAATAAAAAAATGGTTCTCATCTAATTTTCTCAAATTAAATTGTGGTAAAACCAAAATCCTCCTTGTAGGAACCAAATCTAATTAAGCAAAAAATGACAGTTTTTCTGTGACTATCGATCAGTCCACTGCTTCTCCTTCTTTACAGGTTAAGAGTCTGGGTGTTGTCCTTGATAGCACCTTATCCTTTGAAGCCCATGTTAATAACATAACTTGCTGTGCATACTTTCATTTATGTAATATTAATCGTCTTCGTCCCTCTCTCACATTGAACAGCACTGCCATTCTCATTCATGCACTGGTTACATCACGTATTGATTACTACAATGCTCTCCTCTCTGGTCTTCCTTCCAAACTTCTTCATGAACTTCAGCTGGTCCAGAACTCAGCTGCATGAATCATTTCTAGAACCCCCTCTATTGAACATATTTCACCTGTTCTTCAGCATTTGCATTGGCTTCTGTTTAAGTACCGAATTGATTTTAAAATCTTTATTCTTACCTACAAGGCCTTAAATAATCTTACTCCTTCATATCTCTATGATCTTTTTCATATCTATACACCTACTCGTACCCTTAGATCTTCCTCGTCAACTCTTTTTTTGTTATACCACGTATTCCTCTGAACACTATGTGGTCTAGAGCCTTTAGTTATACTGGATATTCGTAACAATGATAGCCTTCATACTTTTAAATCTCGTCTTAAAACTCACCTATTTAAACAGGCCTTTTTATGACTGTGCATGCACTGAGTTCATACTTTGTATTTTCCAATATCTTATTGTATATCATAGTATTGTTTGCTTAATGTTGTTATTGTTGATGCTTTCAAGGATGACTTTTTGTGTTATGTTTGTAAGGTGACCTTGAGTGTCATGAAAGGCGCCTATAAATAAAATGTATTATTATATTATTAAGTGAATAGTATTAAGTGGTAATGTGATTCTAACATGGCAACCCCCATGAGGGGACCCTCTCCATGTCGCAAAAAAAAAACAAAAACAGCTTTTATAAGGTTACTGATATGACTGATGTCTTAATCTCATGCGAGTCATCATGATTATATACATATGTTTCAAAAGTGCAGTTAATTTCTTAAGGAGTAAATATATTTTTGTGAGAAAAAAAATTATTGAGTGCACCTTGAAATAAGATGTTAATTCAGTAAATGCTCTGACTGATTCTGTGAATGGTCCGTTTGAGACTGCTCATAAGAGTCATTCCTTCGTGAATAGGGCTACACTTATCCCGCTTTACGTTTGTTGTTCACATTCATGACATCCTCTCATATCACAAAACATTTCTTTTGTTGTGGTGCTGTAATGAGAATCAGCATTGTATATTAGGATTGTTTTAGTAAAAAATGCAGATGTTTAAGAACATTAACGTACCGAACGTTTTAAAAGTAATTTGGTTCCAATATTTTTATAAAAAATGAAACCGGTGTTTCACACCCATAGGCCTGCAGTCCATCCACATATTCTTTGGTATTAGTCAGGAAGTCCAACCCCATATCAATAGTATCTTCATATGATAGAATGACTCACTGTCCAAATCCTCCAAACAGATATCATAATCCACAGGACGATAAGCCACAGTCTGGCTAGATAGCTTTTCAACAGTACACAATGTGTAGTACTTGCACAGGATATCATGAGTGTAATACAGCCCCAGTGTAATACAAAAGTGAGAGCTTAGCACAAACAGTGGTTAAGATATCACTCTGACCTATGTGTCATAACGCAACCTTGTGTTTTCTTTAAAGGTGAGCATGCTAGAATCAGGAAGCATGCTAGAGACTGTCCTTAAACACTGGGACTCCCATGGGAGCTTGGAATGCAATGTGCAGCTCGACTTCACCAAGCCTGTGTACACAGTGCAAACAGGGGGTGAGTGGCCAGAGACAAGGGCAGGAAGTAAAGAGGGTTAACTGACTATGTTGTCTCAGCAGCCTGCTATCTATTTGCCATGGTGCAGAGACAGGCTTCTTTGGCCTTCTCAGTACGGTCCCGATGGAAGTCCAGGGATTGATTTTGGCACGTAGCCAAAAGACCACCAGCACCTCTGAGCTCCTAGATACACATAGTATTGCTGAAGATGAAAAAAAAAGGCTGTTGCTGTATTTACACATTCATGCATGTGCCGTCTATAAGCACTCACTTGTTCACTAATTCACTATTTGTTTGTTAACAATTTGTTAAATGACCATAGAGTGAGCAAAAATGACAATGCTGTGCACTGTTTGTCCCGAATTATGGAAAAACTATTAAAAATCCAACCTGAATGTTCAGACTGACATACAGTACTGTGAAAAATTCTTAGGCACATAAGATGTTTCACAAAAACATTTGTCTTAAGATGGTTATTTATATTTTCAGCTTTATTGTGTCAATAGTAAATATACATTTTAGACTCTCAAATATTTATTTTGCAAATAGAATAGAAGAACAGGGAGCAACAGATGGCATGGTCCCCACAAATCCCCCCACTGAATATTGAGTCAGTCTGGGATTACATGATGAGACAACTTGCAACATCCTATCTGCCAACAACCAAGAAAAACTGTATCCAGGTGTACCTAGGAGAATTGGTGCTGTTTTGAAAGCAAATGTGGTCACAACAAATATTGATTTAACTTTTTTTATGTTTACTGGACTTTGTATGATGTTAATTGATAAATGAAAACTATTTATGGCATTATTTTTGAAGACATCCTCACTATGTAACATTTTTCCCAAGTGCCTAAAACTTTTGCACAGTACTGTACATTTGATTTTAAACCAGATTTCATCATGTTTGTAAAATAAAATTGCATGTCTTTTTTTGCTGTTTAGACCAAAAAATCTGATTTTTCAGAAATGTCACTGTGCACAAGACATCACAGAATGCAGGAAAACAAAGGGTAACACTTTACATTAAGGTTCCCTTTGTAAAGGGTTTATAACGGGATTAATTAATAACTAATAACTCATCTACAAATGCATTATTAATAATTTATGTGCAGTTATAACAACATGAATAAAAAGGGTGAATTTCATGCAATACAAGCCAAATAGTGAGCCAATTTTAACTCACATGTTATAAATGCTTAATAAAGGCACTTATTCATACATGATCCAGCAAAAATTTACTAGTATAGAGATTAAAAGGTGTCTATATTCATTACTTTAATGCCTTGACTTATGTCACTTTCCTGGTCATTTTAATGCAAAAAATGCAACAATACCTTAATGCAAAATGGACACCCATGTTGTTTAATCATGAGTTCACTATGAACTATTTATTATCCACTAGGGCTGGGAATTGCCACAGTCCTCCCAGTTAGATATTTGAACTATATTTCCAAGCCGATTCGATAGGTTTTGAGATATTGCCATTCTGTAATTGCGATTTGATGGTTTGATATAAAACTTCATAAAAAGATAAACTCCTTTTTCTCAGAAAGAAATGTCTATTGAAGAACAGTTGTGTTTGAAATGACAATTGTTTTTACTTTGTAATGTATAATTTGCAGGTAAAATGGAGGGATGTGTAAAACTACCAATTTAAAACTACCAATCCACCAGTCAGTGCATTGTCTGAGCTAGGCGACTAGTTAGTGCAAAGGAACCCATGTATAAGGCTGCATTATGTCCATTTGTATTCAACAAATAAAAATATACAATATAAAATTTTAACTTATCAAACTAATTTTGTTATTTTAGAATCAAAACATTAACAAATATTACCATATGTTATTAATATTATCATAATGATAATTTTGCAACATTCAAATGGAGGCTACAGTGTAAACTTGTTGAAGAACTATTTCTGGGGCTGTACTGAATTATGAGAAGGGTTGGGGAGTAACGAAATACATGTAACGGGATTACATATTTAAAATACAAAATATTAGTACCTGTATTCAACTACAGTTACTATTTAAATCATTGGTAATTAGAATACAGTTACATTCAAAAAGTATTTTGATTACTGAAGAGATTACTTTGCATTTTATTGTCATTTGTTTCATTTAATATTTAGATGTAGAACATGTATACATATAAATGATGCGATCCAAAGTGCATTTGAACAGCTGTGAAACACTTTCTTATGATGTGTTACATTCATACGAGCAGACAGAGAAGTAAGTTTGAAGTAAGTTTGGAGCAGAAGAAATAGAAATAAACCTTGTGTAAATTGTCAGCTTTACGCTAAGCTAAAATGCTATTTCTAGCCATTTTACATGCATGTTACCAGGCACGATCATATTTTTTTTTTTAATCAAGAGAATTCACATTAGATCATAATTTCTTTTTTTCTAGTAAGACCTTTGATATTAGGGCAAAAATCATATTCTTGATAATCATTTTTGTATTGTTTTCCTGTAAAAATATCTAAAAATCCTTAAAACAAGATCAGTTTGATTTATCTTGTTTTAGAAACAACACTGCATAAGATATTTAGGTTTTTCAGAGGATGTATTTTTAACATGTGTATTTTGTCTTACTGTACTGGCAGAGTTTTTATAGTCAAAACAAGTGAAAAAATCTTCCAGTGCTGAAGAGGTAATCCAAAGCATTTAGAATACGTTACTGACCTTGAGTAATCTAATGAAATACATTACAAATTACATTTTAGAGCATGTATTCTGTAATCTGCATTTCAAAAGTAACCCTCCCAACCTTGATTATGAGACACATAACAATTCAACTGTAGTCCCAATGTTGTTTCCTGTTATTTGCATATGCATCCTGAGATAGTCTGAGCAGCGTTCTCATAGACAACACTATTCTTACAAACTGCTCCCAGATGACTGGCAGAGAACAAAATTGAGAACTCACCATTTGCACGCGTTCTGCGAGATACGGGCAAATGGCGCTTTGACAGCTGTAACAGCGTTGCATTAAAGGACTAAATGTAAAGAATTAAAGAGACAAAACTTTTCAGATAGAAAACCTGTTACATGGAATGCACACAAATATAGCTTCCTATATTTATCTATTAATCATTGTGGCATTAAGATTAGCATGTTTAAAAAAATAAAAAAATAGAGCCATGATTTGGCTCAGGAAGTATGATTTGTAACAGAAATGATTTTTTCCCCAGCCCTATTATCCACATTATTAACCTATGAAAATGTACCTTAAAGTTGACCCCTGTGAACCGGTTATTGAGTTACCAACATTAATAAGCTATGAAAGTGTACCTTAATGTAAAGTGAACACATGTGAACCATTTATTAATGAGTTATGAATGTTAGTAAGCTATGAAAGTGTACCTTAATGTAAAGTGACCACATGTGAACCATTTATTAATGAGTTATGAATGTTAGTAAGCTATGAAAGTGTACCTTAATGTAAAGTGACCACATGTGAACCATTTATTAATGAGTTATGAATGTTAGTAAGCTATGAAAGTGTACCTTAATGTAAAGTGACCACATGTGAACCATTTATTAATGAGTTATGAATGTTAGTAAGCTATGAAAGTGTACCTTAATGTAAAGTGACCACCTGTGAGCCATTTATTAATGAGTTATGAAGGTTAGTAAGCTATGAAAATGTACCTTAATATAAAGTGAACACCTGTGAACCATTTATTAATGAGTTATGAATGTTAGTAAGCTATGAAAGTGTACCTTAATGTAAAGTGACCACATGTGAACCATTTATTAATGAGTTATGAATGTTAGTAAGCTATGAAAGTGTACCTTAATGTAAAGTGACCACATGTGAACCATTTATTAATGAGTTATGAATGTTAGTAAGCTATGAAAGTGTACCTTAATGTAAAGTGACCACCTGTGAGCCATTTATTAATGAGTTATGAAGGTTAGTAAGCTATGAAAATGTACCTTAATATAAAGTGAACACCTGTGAACCATTTATTAATGAGTTATGAATGTTAGTAAGCTATGAAAGTGTATCTTAATGTGAAGTGACCACCTGTGCGGCATTTATTAATGAGTTATGAATGTCAGTAATCTATAAAAGTGTACCTTAATGTAAAGTGACCACCTGTGAGCCATTATTATTATTATTATTATTATTTTATTTTTTTTTATTTTATTTTTTTTTTTTTTTGGCCTTTTCAGCATTATATGTCATGAGCGCAGCCTGCTAGGTGGTGGCTCAGACTGTGAGCCATTTATTAATGAGTTATGAATGTCAGTAAGCTATGAAAGTGTACCTCAACGTAAAGTGACCACCTGTGAGCCATTTATTAATGAGCTATGAATGTTAGTAAGCTATGAAATTGTACCTTGATGTAAAGTGACCAACTGTGCGCCATTTATTAATGAGTTATGAATGTTAGTAATCTATAAAAGTGTACCTTAATGTAAAGTGACCACCTGTGAGCCATTATTATTATTATTATTTTTGTTTGGGCCTTTTGTGGCTTTATTAGTGAGAGGACGGTGGAGAGGTGACAGGAAACGATAGGGGAGAAGAGTAGGAATGGGATTGGGAAGGGACCCCATGAGCCGGGACTCGTACTCAGGTCACCCGTGATGCATCAGCATTATATGTCATGAGCGCAGCCCGCTAGGTGGTGGCTCAGACTGTGAGCCATTTATTAATGAGTTATGAATGTCAGTAAGCTATGAAAGTGTACCACAACATAAAGTGACCACCTGTGAGCCATTTATTAATGAGTTATGAATGTCAGTAAGCTATAAAAGTGTATACGTAAAGTGACCACCTGTGAACCATTTATGAATGAGTTATGAATGCCAGTAAGCAATAAAAGTGTATACCTTAAAGGTGCAGTATGAAAGATTCAGAAACCCTTGTTATTAATGACACCTGTGGCCGTTAAGTGAACTGCAGCCAGCTACTTGTTGCTCATGCTCATGCACACACTCCATAGGGACGCGAGTAAGTGAGCATCTACCAAAACATTGATGTAACGTACAAAGAGACTGAACGTGATTCACCGACATCATGCTGACAGATAATGTAGCATAATTAAAATTACATGGTTATAATTTTTTCTACAAACTTTGAGACTATATTTGACTCTCCAGTGCAGGAACAGGGCTAAACAAAATGTGGATATAGGTCTGACTATGTGAGACTGTAGTTTGAAATAATCACTTTTCTTTGCATAATACATTGACTGCATTCATACCTATATCGGCGTTAACTAGCTAGCCAGCTTTATCAATAGCTGTTAGCTAAATTTGGTGGATGATGACAGTAGCTGTTTATAAAATAGACTGTTCATTATAAATATGTTGACACAATTCAGTATTGATGTGATTCCATCACATCTGTCATTTTGATATATCGATGCGCTATTGTTTTATAAAAATAGATTGTATATATTTTCTGTATAACCAAGTTACGTTACATTAATGAATGGGTCTTTTTGCATGATCTTGAACATTGTCTGGCATTCATTTCATGTGTTATTGTAGTTTAGCTAAAATTACACAGATCAATCCTTATGGCACTATATTTCACATGCTTTGCAGTTATGTAAGCTTACCTGTCCAGTAAGAAGAATGCCAATTCAGGGTCGGTTTTGATCCCAAAAACCGATCGAAGATCCCTCCAGGAATCAAATACCCTGCCGATGTTCACTCTAGTTTTCGCTCGACCATGATCACGTTCCAATTTAGCCAGATGGGATTCAGTAGATAAATATTTTTTTGGCATACTCAGAGTTTGTGTAGGAGTCGGTGTTGTGCTGGGAGCCGGCCGTTTGCTGGATTCCATCTCTAAGATAACGTTACCTAGTGTTGCAGTTTGTTGTCGCTGTTGAATAGCGGAAGAGAAGCACTGAGGCAAGGTGCATAAACGTCACATCTTTTGGACTTTCCCGGCAAAAGCAACCCGCTCCCTTCGCATGAAAATCAGTCTACAGTCCAGGAAGGGCTCATTTTTTAAGTTGTGTTACAAGCCGTTCACACATTGGTAAGGGTGAATATTACATGAACATTTTTACATATTGCACTTTTAATGTAAAGTGATGTAATGTAAACCATTCAGAACTTTATATAAAGCCAAAAAAAAAAAGAGAAAAAAAAAGTATAACAGACCTGCATTAACATTAAAACTCAACATTAGAAAAATAGACATACTTACACTATCATTAGAAAAAAAAAAAAAAAAAACACCTGAATATGTACTGTATATATACTAAGGCTTTATTGTTACATTAGCCTAGCCTATATTGATTATAAATAGTAAATTAATACATGCAAATTATATAAATTAAATAGATAAATAAAAATGTTTAGAACACATTTTAATAAGGGCATAATTGATCTGAAATATAGGCCTAATTAACAAACACCATTTTACAACTTTTATAGGATAGATTAGGAGTAAAGAAGTAAAACACCCCAAGTTGTTTCCATTAATTACCAGCTCTCTTCCTAAAGAGCCAGAAGTTGCCCTATCTATACTGTAGCATTAGCATTGCTCTTTCTAGTACACAGTTCCTTTTGCACACATCATTGTTGTCAATCTATTCACAATCTGAGCACTGCCATATTAAAATAAATATTCTGCAAAGTATTACATTTCACCAAGTTCGTTCATGCATACTGCGTGTCTTTCCTGACTTTTCTCATTCTTCACACTGCAGCTCCAGACTCACGCATTTCCCTTACCTGCACTGTAAAAAAAATTCTGTTGTTTTTACAAAAATAAATAAATAACCTGGCAGCTGTGGTTGCCAGAATAATTATATAAAAAAATACAGTAAAAATGTAAACAACTTTATTGAACAACCTGTAAATTTTACAGTTTAAAACTGTTGTTTTTATGGTATATTTTATGGTGCAGTACCGTCGTTTATATTAATATTAAATGATAAACGATATATATTAAAGGTGCACTCAGTAATTCTAATCCAATACACTTTTTTGTCAAATTCTGAAAATATCTCCTCACAGTCTGCTAGCTGTTCGTTCTGTGGGTGGGCTGAAAAAAATCTAGTATTTGTACACAGCGCTGGCTCAGTAAATGGGACAAAAACAAAGTGGATCAGACCGATCCACACAACACTACTCCAGCCAATCAGCAACAGGGGGTGGTTCTTGCACGTGCACAGGATGGGGGGTGGGGGCAGAGTGAGAGGGAAATTAATTAGTAGAGCAAATGCATCTGGCTGATGCGAACTTTCTAAACTCCAAGGAGGACAAATGGCTCAGAAACAGACCAAGAGAAAAAGGTCAGAAGAATATAAACTAAAAAAGGATTATGATAAGTCAAGGGCTAGGAGCCGCGACAACATCGGCGAGGCTTTTCAGTAGTGGAGAGACCTCTGAGATGTAAAAGGCTGAAGTTGCTCTTTTTCTTCTCCATAGGTGGGTAACATAAATTTTGCTATGTTTCACAGAACCCATATATGCTGTTGTTGTGATGTTAGATTTAGTAGCAGGAGAGATGTGAGTGTCTGGAGCTGGTGTACGTAAAACTGTCTTGCGTGCATGAATTTTGGGGGGCTGAGCTTCCAAAGGAGCACTGAAAGGAGAGGTGTGTTTGTTTTGACAGTTGAGTTTGAATATCAACAGTGTTTCTCAGGAATTGCTGAGTGCACCTTTAACCATCGGAAACTGTAAAAATCTGTTTATATATATATATATATATATATATATATATATATATATATATATATATATAATGAATTGTTAATCACTGTAGTAATTACAGAAGGGGACATGATGACATAAAGTTTATCAATAGTAGCCCTTCCAGCCCAGGAGCAGCCCACACAGTGAGCAAAGAGACAGTGCTCAGTGTCACTCACACAAACACTAAACACCATCAGGGTAAAACATGTGAAATTAAAATTATGCAATAAACATTAACTAAACTACATCAAATATAACACAGAACACCCAAAGTACATAACTGATATTAAAAATAAGAAGTAACATAACTATTCCCATAAAATATAATGAAATGCAATGGGTCACGCAGGGAATTCTCTATTCTGTATTCATGTACTCTCTTGTTAAACATAATATACATTTTAACCATTAATTATACGGGAAATCATACTTTTTACATAAAAGCATGTATTTTTACAACATTTTACTGTAAAACTACATGTATTGTCTTTTTAAATATATTAAAAAATTTAACATATATTTTTCAGTAACTACTCGTTAATCAATTTAAGTTTTTTTTACTGTAGTATTTTAACAGTCTTTTACTGTTAAAATTACAGACATTTTTTACCAGTCGTATTTCACGTACAGTTTTGGCAAGCAAGACTGGTTGTAGCCAACATAGCCAATGAGATCCCAGCAGTTTGATTTAAACAATCTAAACATATATATATAAGCAGCGGCGGCTCCTCAGAGGAGGCAGGGGAGGCTCAGCCTCTGCAAAAATTTATTCAAAATGAAGGTTGTTTTAATCAATTTACTTACTAACTCATATGTCTTTAATGCAAAAATATGTTTTTCAATTTATTTGTATTTCATGTGCGGTAGACAGGTGAGTTTAAATTACTGTATGAATCGTCACGATGGCATGATGCCTCCTCTCATTAGTAATCTGACCAATCAAGATGGATATTGAAATGAAGCAACATCATCTGCTTCTGTTCAAAATGCATCCACAAAAGGCAAAACGGAGGAATTTAAAAACAATTTTTTAAGTATGTGTGTTTTTAAAATGCATATTAATGTGTAATATATAAAATATATATCATTATGTGGGGGAAAATTAGCTTCCTTTTCATCCCTTCTCTCATCAAGTGTCCCGACCACCACCGACTGCGCATGCCTGGGGTGATTTTTCCAGTGCCCCTCGGTGGAGCAGTGCCAACCAATGCTGATGCAAGATATTCACATGTGCAAAAGAAATTTAGCCAAACGGTGGCCTCGATATTATGGCCTGAGGGGCACTGAGAGAAGCGCCCCAAGCATGCGCAGTCGGGACTCTTGACATAGTCAAGTTCCCTCTCACCATCGTCTCATTGGACGACTGACAGTTTCTCTTAATAGACTGTAATACTATAGCAATGATGAACGCGGACACATGAGCAGGATCTCAGCTGCCCAGTCTGCCCCCAAATTCAATAAGATATCTTCAGCAAAATCCATTTGAGAGGAAACTTTGTTGGAGAAATTACGGGTAAAAGAGCTTGGCCCAGATCAACCTGATATCAACATCAAACAACAGGCTAGCGAAAAGAGCAAAATGTACACACAATGCTTCTCCTGTACTTGGTACAGCAGAAAGGCTTGGCTAGCTGGGTGTAGTAATGCAAATACCTTATTTTGCTTTCCATGTCTACTTTTTAAAATGACGGGGACAGATGGAACATGGACTGTTTTAGGATTAAGGGACCTAAAACATTTATCAGAGAGGACAAAGAAACATGAGTCTACAAGAGAACATATGGACAATATAGCCAAGCTAGCAATCCTTGGCAGAGTCAACATAGCTACGCAACTGGATGAAGGCCACAGAATCGGGTAAGAAAGCACAATGAAGAGGTGGATAAGAATTGGCACATTTTATCAAAGCATTCCTGACTTCAATAATAGGGTCATTGAGAAGTTTGCCACACAGAAGGCACGAGGGCAAAATTCCTGGACAAATAAGATGTCTGTCTCACACACACACACCCACGTTTGTAAAATTATAATTTAACATTGGCATTAAATAATATAAAGAATGAAAGAGAATTCAGTGTAAAAAGCAATTTACGTCTGGACTTGGATTTAATTGATAAATCCATCTGCCTCCATTTGGGCACCAGCCACCACTGATATGTATATATATATTTGATGCAATGAAGCAGTGGAGGATGGAGTTCGTCTACACATACAGTAGCCTGTTAGGTGAGTAGATGTTACTGTACATAGAATTGGGCCCTCCATTCATTTATAAATGTTTGAATTGAATGTAGTCTGTAGCTGGACACTGGGTCATTTGTTCTGTTCGTTTGTTGTATTTACAAGTGTTGATTTGGTGACCGGAAAGAGTTATAACACATCTGTAGTTATCAAGACTATTTTAAGATATCAGGGAGAGGACATCATCTGCATGTGTACGGGAGCATAATTACCCAAGTAATATTTTATATTTAGACCCACTGTAATATTTTATTGTTTTGATTTTTCGATACTAATTTGTATATGTGCCTCTTCAGAAAATTCCGTCACAGACCGCCACTGTATATAAGCGTTTTTTTAAACACTACTTTTATAAAATGTATATCTTATTTTGTTATGATTTCAATAATGGATTGTTATTTTGTTTTGTTTATGAAGTTGTGTGTCGTTTAAAACGTGGAGCTGATTGGTTAGATGTCCTCTTAATTTTCAAAGCGGTGATTGGCTTGGAGGCAGGACACCAGGTTATCTGTGAGATCGGAGCAGAGATTCTTGGAATGGACAAAGTGATATGGGGGAGAAAATATTTTTTTTAAATGAATGAATGAATATTGCATTTATATAGCACTTTTCTGATACTACACTCAAAGTGCTTTACACAGTGAACAGGGGACTCTCCTCAACCACCACCAGTATGCAGCATTGACCTGGATGATGCAACGACAGCCATAATGTGCAAGTAAACTCACTACACACCAGCTGTTGGTGGAGAGGAGAGAGTGGACTGATACAGTTAATTAATGGATGGGGATTATTAGGAGGCCATGATGGATTAGGGCCAATGGGGGGAATTTGGCCAGGACAACAGGGTTACACCTCTACTCTTTACGAGAAGTGCCCTGGGATTTTTAATGACCACAGAGAGTCAGGACCTTGGTTTAACGTCTCATCTGAAAGACAGAGCCTTTTTACAGTATAGTATCCCCGTCACTATACTGGGGCGTTAGGAACCACACAGACCGCAGGGTGAGCATCCCATGCTGGCCTCACTAACACCTCTTCCAGCAGCAACTTTAGTTTTCCCAGGAGGTCTCCCATCCAGGTAATGACCAGGCTCAACCCTGCTTAGCTTCAACCCTGCTTAGCTTCAGTGGGTAACAAGTCTAGACCTACAGGGTGATATGGCTGGCTGCTGCGAAAGACAGGCAATGTCCATGAACTAGATATACTTTAATACTTTACAGAAATGTTATATTGATATGTCAGTGCTCACATTGTGACTTCTAATTTTTTCAGAAAAAATATACTGGACTATATATTTTTTTAAGTAAAATTATTAATAAATTGCACATGTACATTTAATATGAAGCACATTAAAGTGTAAGAAAAACACTTGTGTTTTATAAAGGTAATGTTTATTTATTGTAAATAAAGTTCAGTAAATGGTCATTAGACTATATTTCATGTTTTTCATTTATGGACATGATACATGATGTAATAATGAAGCATTAGGTGTTCATTAATAAATGACCTGCATAAGTTGGAAACTCTTTAATAAATGATTCATAATTGTCTATGGTACACTTTATAGGTTGCTAATGTTGGTAGCTCATTACAAAATGGTTCACAGTTGCCCACTTTACATTAAGGTACACTTTCATGTTGGTAAGTCATTGATAAATGGTTCACAGGTGTTCACCTTACATTAAGGTACACTTTCATAGCTTATTAATTTTAGTAAGTCATTAATAAATGGTTCACAGGTGTTCACTTCACATTAAGGTGTACTTTTATAGCTTATTAATATTTGTAAGTCATTAATAAATGGTTCAAAGGTGTTCACTTTACATTAAGGAACACTTTCATAGCTTGTTAATGTTAGTAAATCATAATAAATGGTTCACAGGTGTTCACTTTACATTAAGGTACATTTTAATAGCTTATTAATGTTAGTAAGTCATTAATAAATGGTTCAAACGTATTCACTTTACATTAAGGTACAATTTCATAGCTTATTAATGTTAGTAAATAATTAATAAATGGTTCACAGGTGTTCACTTTACATTAAGGTACACTTTCACAGCTTATTAATGTTGGTAAGTCATTAATACAGTGAATGGTTCATGGATTACTCAATAAATTAGCCATGGTCATTCAGCTTGTATACTTTTTTGAGGTTGCTAAATAAGTTTGTAAATCCACCTTACATTAAGACTTGTACTAGAAAGTGCAGATATTGTCACTTAATTAATAAATGACCTCTAATATGAAGAGAAGTAAATAACATAGATATACTTTTAATAAATGACAGAAATCAAAGTTACAGGTATTGCTGTGGATGAGCATGAAGACCTGAAAAGTGTTTGGCTGAGACATTCCAACTTTGATACGTAGGTTACCACTCTGAGTAGCTGCATTCTTTTGTCACCAACTTGACAAGCAAAGTGATGCGAGTCAAGACATTAAAGTAATTTTTGCTGTATCATGACATAAATAATTATGACATTTCATGATTTTGATTAAAATAAGTATGAATCGATACTTTTATTAAGCATTTATTACATGTGAGTAAAAACTGGCTCACTATTTGGCAGGTATTGCATGAACTTCACTCTTTTTATTCATGTTGTTATAACTGCACATAAATGATTTATAATGCATTTGTAGATGAGTTATTAGTCATTAATAAACCCCTTTACAAAGTGAACCTTAATGTTAAGTGTTACCAAACAAAGTATACCCTTGCCTTAATACATAAACCTAGCATGTGTACTCAGGACAGTGAACAAGACACAGTAAGGTTTTTTTTTATGAGATGTGTTTTGTTGGGAAACATCAAAGACAAAGAGGAAGAATGCGGCTATCACTGGTCTATCAAATCATCCACATTCAGTGCATCTGACATAGGCCAGAAGGAGTCTTGAACCCAGCAGCATGTCTACATCCAGGGGGACATTCTTCTCTTTACTGTGACCCAACAACTTTACCCTCAGTGTGATCAGTAAGTGCATGCTGACATATGATTCATTTTCTGAAAACCATTTTCACCATCCCTGACTGTCACAGCGGGAATACTCAATTCTTCTTCACAGAGACAACTTGTACAACACCAATGCTGCCTTTGACTGGGGAGCCTTCAGATTACTGGTGCACAGCCAGAAACAGACAAAGTCTGCTCACTCTCTGTTCTCCATAAGCATCGATGAGCCTGGGGTGTATGTGTTCAAACTCAGCAGCAACCAACTCAGGCACATGGTATTATGATCTTCAGAATCCCTAATTACAAACTTTCTTTTACATGGTGAAAGAAACGATTCACATGGTGCTTGCTAAGGCAATTTTCGACTGGTGGACAATAAAACAAGCAACAATATCCCATAGACCTGCATTTAAGGAAGGCCACAATCCATATCTAGGGACCATAATATAATATGCTGGGTTTCCAACCAACACTATTTTGCGAATTTAGAATTTGCATTTGAAAAAACATGAATGGAAATGCTTGAGATGTGCATAAACCCTTAAAATTCACATAAAAGTTTATGCGCATTAAGGTTATGGAAACAGGGCCCCCCCAGCTCCACCCAGGCTGGAGGATGCTAAGGGGTAAAAACCGAGAATTTGGAAAGACAGGTGGAACAGGAGATTGTCTGGAGGAGAGCACTGGGGAATCAACTGACACAGCTACTGGACTGTCAGATTCAGATCCTGCGTGTGGAGACAAGAGCGCATCAGGCCATGCAAAAGTCCTTCAGAGTGCAACTGAGGGAGTGCATAAGACTTCTGAGACTGCTCTCTGAGGGCCAGACTTCACTTTGGGATAAAAACATCAAGCAACATTATGTCATGTAAAGGGATAAATACCTGTCTGTTTCCTCTCTCTGATTGTGTAGAGGTGTGTGCTGTAATGTGGCCATAATTTGGTGACAAACATGTCACTCTGACATGTCAAACATGTCACACCTCTTTATGGGGATGTGCTCTAACGGAAAAGAGGTCCATACAAATCTTTTTAATTTGTTAAAAAATGCTAAAAGTTTTTTCTTTTTTAATTAGCATTTAAAGGGATAGTTCTCACAAAAATGAAAATTCTGTCTTCATTCTCTCATCCTCATGTTGTTCTAGTCCCGTATGAATTTCTTTTTTTCTGTGGAACACAAAAACGAGAAGTTGAGCAGAATGCTAGCCTTAAAGGAACATTCCGGGTTCAATACAAGTTAAGCTCAATCGACAGCATTTGTGGCGTAATGTTGATTACCACAAAAAGTTATTTTGACTTGCCCCTACTTTTCTTTAAAAAATGCAAAAATCGAGGTTACAGTGAGGCATTTACAATGGAAGTGAATGAGGGCCAATTTTTAAACATTAAAATACTTTTTCAAAAGTATAGTCACAAGACATAAACAATATGCAAGGTAAACGTGATTTTAGTTTGATAAAATCGCTTCCTAACCTTTTCTTTGTAAAGATAAAGCCAATTTTACAACTTTGTTGCCATGATGATTTAATGTCAGCAAAACCTAAAACCCTAAAATAACTTAATTTAAAAGCATTTCAACCCACAATCAGAAATTGCAAGCAATTGTATGGCCCGCGAATAATTTAGAAAATATTCTAATGGTCCTTAGTGGGAAAAAGGTTCCCCACCCCTGATCTAGTGTTTCTTCCTGACAGGAATGGCTCAATTGTGAGTGTTGCCACCTTGTGGATCCATTTTTATATAAATAATACAGGCGCATGCGCATTCTGAATAGGCGTGTTTAGAAAATTTGGACCGCACGTGTTCAATACTCTGCTGACGATGAAATTTGCATCATGCGTCCTTTACACATACGCCTAGTGTTTGTAAACTCTGACCTGCAAATTAATTTAGCTAAAAGCCGCTTGACCAATAGACCCTGTATTGGTCAAACGGACCCTCTATTACACACTTCATATGCACTTAAATCTGCATGGCTTGCAGTGTTGTGGAAAATGGATAACATAATTTGTAGTTTATTTTTAAATAAATCCTCCAGGTGTCAACACCTATCCCGCTGTCTGTCTTCCCTTAAGAAAAAAATAAAATAAAAATACCATGGTAATAATAAAACAGTGTAAAAAGCTTTTTAAATTTTTCTGTCATCTTATTATTATTTTTGTCATATTAATTTTTTTGAGAGTTTTACTGTAGTAGCAATAATTCTACTTGCAGAAACTATGGTTACCATTGTCAATTTTTGAGAAGGTTCTTTCTCCACCACAACAGTGAATAAACATTTTGTTAAAAGCAGTATTTACCTACCAGTAGTCCTTTATTATTAATGAATGAATGAATGAATGAATTAATTATGAATGCTATGTTGATCCATTTATCATCACTCTTCTGGACTGACACAGATGGCCTGCTTGGGTCATTAAGTTTATAAGAGGCCTGCTATATCTGTGTCAATGCTAGACTAATGATTTTTAACCTATATACTTGCAGTGTTCTGGAGCGAGAGGCTGTACTGGCTGATGAGATGACTGACATGGTATAAGTGGAGAGCCAGAATCAAGGGGCAAGTGTTGTGCTTAAATAGGGCACTGGAGCACAGCTATTATGCCCTGCTATTGGTTCAGCCCTCAGTAGTAAAGACATAATCGGTGAGACCCTGCTCAGGGAATTTATAGATATAAACACTGTAAATCTGGCCAAAAATTAATTTCTTATGTATTCAGAAAGTGTTTAAAGGACACATACATGTATACATACAATAATAACAGGCTTTAACTGATGTTTTCAGTCTTCATTACTGTTCAATAACAACCCCCTAGTGGAATTATGCAGCTCTGGAAAAAATTAGAGACCACTGCAAAATCATCAGTTTCTCTGTATTTACTATTTATATACTATTTAAAACATTTTTGTTTTATTCTATAAAGTACTGACAACATTTCTCCCAAATTACAAATACGAATATTGTCATTTAGAGCATTTATTTGCAGAAAATTACAACTGGTCAAAATAACAAAAAAGATGCAGTGTTTTCAGACCTCAAATAATGCAAAGAAAACAAGTTCATATTCATTTTTAAACAACACAATACTAATATTTTAACTTAGGAAGAGCTCAGAAATCAATATTTGGTGGAATAACCCTGATTTTCAATCACAGCTTTCATGCGTCTTGGCATGCTCTCCACCAGTCTTTCACATTGCTGTTGGGTGACTTTATGCCACTCATGGCACAAAAATTCAAGCAGCTCGGCTTTGTTTGATGGCTTGTGGCCATCCATCTTCCTCTTGATCAGAGGTTTTCAATGGGGTTCAGGTCTGAAGATTGGGCTGGCCATGACAGGGTTGATCTGGTGGTCCTCCATCCACACTTTGATTGACCTGGCTGTGATTTGTCTTCGTCGTTAAAACAATAGAATTGTGTTGTTTAAAAATGTATATGAACTTGTTTTCTTTGCATTATTCGAGGTCTGAAAACAGTGCATCTTTTTTGTTATTTTGACCAGTTGTCATTTTCTGCAAATAAATGCTCTAAATGACAATATATTTATTTGGAATTTGGGAGAAATGTTGTCAGTAATTTGTAGAATAAAACTAAAATGTTGAAACGGGGGGAATGTTGAATTTTACTCAAACACATACCTATAAATAGTAAATCCAGAGAATCTGATAATTTTGCAGTGGTCACTTAATTTGTTCCAGAGCTATATAGTTCTTCCTGGTAAGATTTGAAAAGTACAGCTTCACCACTAGGTGGTGCTATTTTACAACATTACACACATATCTGCTGGTCAAATCCAGACACATCTCTTCTGAAGCTCATCTTGGCAAGTCTGTGGCATGGCTGATTGATTAAAGTCTAAGGAAAACACAAAAAGATTTCACTCTTTATACTTCTGCAGCTCTAGATGGGTCTGTTAGGGCTTGTGAAGCTGTGCATTTAGACCCCCTTACAGGCCTCATTCAACCCATCCCTAGTGCTCATATGTTACTGCCCAGCGGGCATAGCATGCCAGTGTCCCCTGACTTCTTCCTGCACCCCCAGACTGGCAAACTACTGCCTGTGGCGGGGAATGTGGGCTTTGATCCTGCTACCTCTACCCTTGTCTTTACAACGGATGCTTGTGTAGGTGAGTCATGCATGCAAAAGTTTTTTACCAGCACAAAATACACTAGTACACACTGCTCTACATAGGCAAAACACAATAACTATGCCAACACTAAAACTGGAAAAATAGCAAACTTTTATGAATTTTAGTTGTTAACTGCATTTTTCCACTCTATTTTCTCTGAATTTGAGCATAATTGAGCCACATCAGTCTGTCACAAGACAAATCATAGTCTAAAAATCCTGATTTTGGTCATGTGTAGTTACAGCGCTTTGTCTTTGAACAGCAGAATGGATTTAAAGGGATAGTTAACTCAAAATTGACAATTAATTTACTCTCCCTCATGTTGTTCCAAACCTGTATTACTCTCTCTTTTCTTAGGAACACACAAGATGTTAGTCAGAATGTCTTATTTCCATACAATGAAAGTGAATGGTGACTGAGGCGACATTCTGCCTAACATCTCCTTCTTGTGTTCCATGGAAGAAACTACGTCATATGGGTTTGGAACAACATGAGGGTGAATTAATGAAGACACAATTTTCATTTTTGGGTGAACTACTGAATCCCTTTAAAGGGTTTATTCACCCAAAATCCTCCCATGATATACTTACCTTTAAGCCATCCCAGATATGTTTGACTTTCCTTTTGCAGAACCAAAGTGAAGATTTTTATAAGCACTTTTCAGCTTTGTTTGTCAATACAATGCATGTATTACATGTACAGTGCTGTGGAAAAGTATTTGCCCCATTCTGTTTTTGTGTATTTTTCATACTAAATTGTTTTAAATCTCACAACAAGATATAGTATATCATAAAACAAAGGCAATCTGAGTAAACACAGTATACAGTTTTCAGATATATATATATATATATATATATATATATATATATATATATATAACTTTTTTGCTTCAATAAAAAAAAAAAAAAAAAAAAAAATATATATATATATATATATATATATATATATATATATATATATATATATATATATATTTTTATTGAAGCAAAAAAGTTATCCAACACCTATATCACCCTGTGAAAAACTAACTGCCCCCTTAAACTTAATAGCTGGTTGTGCCACCTTTAGCAGCAACAACTGCAACCAAACATTTCCGATAACTGGAGATCAGTCTTTCACAATGCTGTGGTGGAATTTTGGCCCACTTTTCTTTGCAGAACTGCTTTAGTTCAGCCACATTTGAGGATTTTCGAGCATGAACTTCCCTTTTAAGCTCCTGCCAAAGCATCTCAATTGGGTTCAAGTCAGGACTTTGACTAGGCCACTCCAAAACTTTAATTTTGCTTCTTGTGAGCCACTCAGAGGTGGACTTACTCCAATGCTTTGGATCATTGTCTTGCTGTATAATCCAGTTGCACTTGAGCTTCAACTCATGGACAGATGACAGGACGTTCCCCTTTAGGATTTTCTGATAGAGCGCAGAATTCATGTTTCCCTCAATTATTGCAAGTCGCCCTGGCCCTAAAGCAGCAAAGCATCCCCACACCATCATACTATCACCACCATGCTTGACCGTAGGTATGATGTTCTTTTTGTGGAATTTTGTGTTTGATTTACGCCAGATGTAACGGGACCCGTCTTCCTTACAGTTCCACTTTCAACTCATCAGTCTACAGAACATTCTCCTGAAAGCTTTTAGGATCATTAAGGTGTGTTTTGGCAAAATTCAGACTAGCCTTAATGTTGTTCTGGGTTAGCAATGGTTTTCACCTCGCCACGCTTCCATGGATGCCATTTTTGGCCAGTGTCTTTCTAAAGTTAATAAAGTTTTAATTTTCAATGTATCTTTTACACAAACCTATCAATTTGCTTCAGAAGACATTAATTGATCGACTGGAGTCATGTGCATTACTTTTATGATGCCTAAATATGCCTTTTGGACCGTCAAACAGCCACCAGCCTGATGGCACCAATTTACATGCACTGTATGGACAAATCTGCTTATAAAAATCTTCAGTTCAGTTCTGCTGAAGAAGGAAAGTCATACATACACATCTGGGATGGCTTAAAGGTAAGTAAATCATGAAAGGATTTTCATTTTTGGGTGAGCTAACCCTTTAAAAACTTTCTGTCTTTAAGTAGCCTTTCTCTCTTCTTAGGTGAGGTGGGAAAATGGGAATCACCCCTGCTGCCTTTTATCCCCTTCCCTTTATCTTGTCACGCAATCCACACAGCTTCCAAGCTTCGGGGACTCCGTGCAGGGCAAAGGCTGGAGCTCGGGGGAGCAATGTGTGACTATGACACTGGGGTGTTGGTCCCTATTCTGGCAGTCACCATCCACCCACAAACAGGACTGGTTTATCTTCTAAGTGGCATTAACACGTGCCCCTTCTCATGCCTGCGACAGCCTATTCAGATCGGCTCTCCAATGCCAGTCCCAAGGACAGGCAACTTGGTGCTCATCACAGGGGTCAATCTTGATCCCCAAACAGGTAAGTAATCTGCTAATGCATTTCACAGCCATTGGCTTGGAGTCAGTTTTCAAATATTGCTATTCTTTTTATCATTCTTTTTTTAACCCAGGAAAACTGCAAAAAGTAATTTTCATACGCAGTATTTTTGTCTCGTTTTCGAGTAAATTTCCTTAAATGTCCTCAAAACAAGATAAAATTATTGAGAAGCACAATTGATTAAGATAATAATAATTTTTTAGGAGAATACATCTTGAATATGTCTATTATTAATGTATTTATTTTTTAAGCAAATTGTTAGCTGTTTCTAGTTTTAAGTATAAACCTCACCAAATTCTGATAGATCTGTGCTTAAAACAAGAAAAGACAAGTTGCCAGTGGAGTAAGAAAAAGTGATTAAATATATATTCTCTGAAAAAAGTCTTAAAGGATTATTCTGGGTTCAATACAAATTAAGCTCAATCGACAGCATTTGTGGCATTATGTTGATTACCACAAAATTTATTTTGACTTGTCTCTTCTTTGCTTTAAAATAAGCAAAAATTTGGTTACAGTCAGGCACTAACAAAGGAAGTGAATAGGGCCCACCCGTAAAAGTAAAAATACTCACTGTTTCAAAAGTATAACCACAAGATGTAAACAATATGCATATTAACATGACTGTAGTGTGATAAAATTGCTAATCTGAGTATGCTTATCTAGTAAAGTTATATCCAATTGTACAACTTTGTTGCCATGACTACGTAACCTCGTAACAACCATAAAAAACTATTATTTAAACAAACTTAACAGAATTATTGTACGTGCTTTTATAAAATGATAAGCTTTACATTTCTGCCTTTAAACATTCCAGAAATGCTCTTCATTCATTTCCATTGTAAGTGCCTCACTGTAACCTCGATTTTTGCTTTTTCAAGAGAAAAGTAGAGATGTGCTGAAATATTTTTTTGGTAATCAACATTATAACAAATGCTGTCGTTTGAACTTGTATTGAACCCAGAATAGCCAGTTCCTTTAATGCAATTTAACTTCTCATGTAAACTGATTTTGTTTTATGGATGTTTAGATACTTTTTATTGAAAACAAGAAAAAATTCTAATTGAGACAATGATTTGTGGTGAAAACTGCCTCAGCAGGTTCAGACAGACTGTTTAAGAGCTGATTGATGACGCTGTCTGTTCATGGGCTATACTTCCAGTTGGGGGACTCCTCCTGGGCGAGTCCTTCATCGAGCCCTTGAGCAGATGGATGGTGAGGGTTGGTGGAGTCAGCATGCAGGGAGGAAAGGTGGTGCCTCATGCTGGGGGTTTTCAGGCTCTGCAAGTCAGCCAGGCTCTGGGTGCATGTTTGCGGGTGGCAGAGCTCCTGCAAGGATGCAGTGAGGAGTGGAGCTCAGGAGCAGCAGATCCACAATGTGACCTGGATAAACTCTCAGCAGCAACATCTGAGCTGGAGCAGGCCTGGAGGTGTAGTCAGCATTATATGCTGCAGCTGCTGAACCGCCTGGAATCTATGCAGGAGTGGGGCCAGTGTGTGGCTGATAATGGTGGTAGTGTGTGTGGGTTGAAGCACATTACTTCAATAGTGTCAGTTCATACACTTTTAAATCTGCCTTGTTTTCATTCCTGTCAAAAATACATATGGTGCTACTCTGAATACCCAAGTTCTCCCCAGAAACTCAGAGATGGATTTTGACATCAGCATGCCCTAGGTACTGATGTCTCCCACTTGATAAAAGCAGCGCTGTAATGCTTCTCTGATTTTCATAAGAAGGATAGTTTTTTTGCATTGCAAACTTTGATTCAGTTGGACACATTTTCACAGCGTTGTTCACACCTGTAAGGCCCACCATACTGGATTTAATGACATGAATATGTGATGGGGACCACTGTACACAGCACGCTGTATTTTATGTTAATACAACAAACTGGCATATTTATTTATTACATCAGCATCCACACAAATGTTACTGTAAGGGCATACATTACAAACAATGATATATCAACATCACCAAAAGCAGAAGCAAGGAGGCCTACCTCAAAATACCTGTTGATGGCTTGCCAATTGCTTCCCTCCAAGAAAGTCTCCTACAATGCCATTAACTTATATAACATGATTATTTTCCCTCAACACTTGGAGCCACTCGCTCATGAGCAGCAAACATATAATTTTACAGGTAATACAACTAAGGGGTCATTCACACCAAAATAGTTTTTGTGTCCTTCCATGCTGTTATCCTTTGTAAATGTGCTAAATTGATGTCTTTGAATTTCCAAGAAATTTCAGTAGTCATAAAACTCCAGACAACATGATTTGTGGAGAATTAGATGTGATCTAGGAGCTTTTTGATAGCTTTCTACAGTGCATGTAATTGAAGAGATAGTATCCCTATCCCTCACAGCCTCATTTTCATTCCTGCCAAAAATCAAAGATGGCACCACTGTAAAAATTTTTTGTTGCAGCTTCATTTGTGCCCCCTGCTGGTCCCTTCTGTTAATGCGTCTACGTAACTTCAAATGAAGTGTTATAAACATGTTTGATGATATACTTAAATATTTTCCTTTTTTCACATAATATTAAAGGAATATTCCAGGTTCAATACAAGTTAAGCTCAATGGACAGCATAATGTTTTGTTTGTGGCATAATGTTGATTACCACAAAAAAATAATTTTGACTTGTCCCTTCTTTTCTTAAAAAAAAAAAAAACAAAAGAGCAAAAATAGAGGTTACAATGAGGCACTTACAATGGAAGTGGATGTGACAAATTTTTTGGTGGGTTTAAAAGCAGAAATATTATAAAATAAATAATTTTATAAAAGAACTTTACAGCTCAAATAATGCACGAGTTTAAACAGAATAATTAAAGTTGTTTAAATCATCATTTTTAGTCATTTTAGGGTTTAAGGGTTTACTGAGATTACATCGTCATGGCAACGAAGTTGTAAAACTGGCTATAACTTTACACAGAATATGTTAGCAAGCAATTTTATTACATTAAAATCATGTATATTGTCTACATCTTGTGGCTATACTTTTGAAAGTGAGTGTTTTAACGTTTATGGATTGGCCCCCATTTACATCCATTGTAAGTGCCTCACTGGAACCCAGATTTGTATTTTTTTAAAGAATAGGATGGACAAGTTGAAATTAATTTTGTGGTAATCAAAATTATGCCAGAAGTGCTGTCTATTGAGCTCAACTTGTATTGAACCTGGAATATTCCTTTAATATCATTAACTAAATACTTACCAAATGAGTATTACAATTAGTAATTTAAGTAGTCTGATTAAAATTACATAAGCAAAGTTGGTCAATTTTGTAATATTATAATAAATTTGTTTAAAAACCGATTTTTGCCTCCATCCTTTTGTTTACACAGGAGAGATCAAGCTGCCTGGCATTGAGCTGTCCTTGCCTTCTCTACCAGGGTTGGACAATCCTGACCCCAGGGGCTCGGGCCTACATATCTCAGTTCTCGATGCTCAGTTAGACTGGGTGTCAGGCTGCATGGTGCCCCTGCCAGGAACCATGGAGGATGCAGTTGGTAAAGGTAGAGTTTATGGGGAATGTCAAATCCTGTTAGATGAATCTCCGTGTGTTAACCCAGAGTATATTATTGCTCTCAGGGCTGGTTCCCATATGTTTTGGAGCCCAGATGGTAGACCCAGTCACAGGTGTGCTGGCTTCTGTTGTGGGGGTCCAACAGGATGTTTGGAAGTGGACCGTGGTCCCTGTAACTGTGTCCCAGTTACTGACATTAGGAGAAAACTCAGACAGTAATGGTAAGCAAAGTTGAACTAAATCACAGCCGCACAAAATCTCATTTGGCTTTGGGGTGTTATATATGTGTGTAAATGTGTTTGCTTGCCTCAGGTGGAAGCCCTCCAGAAGGCGAGCAGTGTTCGGGGCAATTACTGGTGTGAGCAGACACTGAAGGAAGAGGAGATGATGGGAGTCATTAAACGCTATCTCTGCACAACCATACAAGAGTCTGACTGTGTGAGTTGCCTAGTTAACATGCATGTGTTTTGACCAAGTGTCTATTTTATTTCTCTGTCAGTGTGATGGGGAAGAGTTTCCACTATCCTTGCAATCTGAATGAGACTGTATGGTGTGTGTGTCCAGATAGACTGGACAGACACAGACAGGCAGCTAAGGGAGACAGCTGCTGAGATTCAGGAAACTGCCCAGTGTGAAGCCCAGAGAAAAGCTCTCCAGAACACAGAGTTATCTCTGCTTCCACCAGTCCAAGTGTTACTCGCACTCACAGGAGTTCAGCCCTCACATTCACACTCCCACAAACACTACAAACATTTATGCTTTAAATAGCACTCATGATCCTCATATATAAAACATAGACATAGACAAGTAACAAACTACTTTTGACAACTTACTAACAGTGTGTTTTTGTGTGTGTTAAGGGGACGAGGAGTGGGAACAGCAGTGTTACTGGAACTCCAAGCTAAAGGCTGTACTGAACTGAGTGAATGTGTCCATGGAGAGACTGCAGAGGGATCAGGATCAGCTGTCAGTACAGGAAGTGCAGTATCTGGTCTGCTTTTCTTAACATACATTCCCACTTTCCTCACATACACTACCAGTCAAAAGCTTGAACACACATATGAATGAATTTATGTTTGCCATGATCTTAAAATCCCCAAAAATCTAAAGGCTTTCCTGCTGCAAAGATCAACTTAGAACAGAATCCATTTATATGCAGGTCTAGGCTGATTCATTAATGCTATTCACCAGCATAAATGGTCTTTCTGAATCTTCAAACTAGTTGACCAACGAAGTCTTGCTTAAAATAATAGTTCACCCAAAAATGAAATTCTCTCATCATTTACTCACTCTCATGCCATCCCAGGTGAGTAAGACCCAGACTTTCTTCTGCACAACACAAATTAAGATTTTTAGAAGAATATCTCAGCTCTGTAGGTCCATACAATGCAAGTGAATGGTTGCCAGAACTCTGAAGATCCAAAGATCATATAAAGGCATTATAAAAGTAATCCACAAGACTGCAGTGGTTTAATCCATGCCTTCTGAAGCGATCCAATTGATTTTGGATGAGAACAAACAAAAATACAACTCCTTTTTCACTATAAATCTTGACATCAGCAGTTTCCTTGGAGATAATGTTTTCAAGCTTGATTACAATTCCTAGCGCCATCTAGCGCTCTGTGCATCAATCACTGGGAAGTGTTATTTTTAGTAAAAAAACCTGGTAGGGAAATCAGCATCCCATGCTGGACACCAACATCCAAAACATTAGTTTTGAAATTAGTTTTGTACACAAATATACATTTTAGATGTTTTTTTTTTGTTTTTTTTAAAGAGTTGGACCGGTTAGTGAAGTTAGGAACTCCTTAAAATTTATTTTAAAAGTATTTCAGGATGCACATCATGAAATTTGTGGAGAGAATTCACTGAGCGTTAATCTAGGCAAAGTGTGGCTACTTTGAAGAGGCTAAAATATAAGGTATACAACATTTTTGGTCACCACATAATCCCCATACTTTCATTTGTGTTATTTCATAGTTTTTATGACTTTACAATTATTCTAAAATGTGGAAATGTGGTGTGCCCATTTTTTTGACTGGCACTGTACTGTAACATATAACACACTCACACCTTCCGACAAAAACATATAAGCTGACAACAGTTAATTGAGCTCATTACTACTTCGTTAAACAGCTGAATGAACTGATCAATACATTGAAGTCTTAATGTACTCCTCTGCTACATGTCCTTTTCGTGTGATTGCCAATATTCTGGCTTTGCACTCCATTGTCCATTTTCCGGTTTGATGGAGTGTGGCCCGAAGTGAATAACACGGACGTGTCTTGTGATTATTGCAGGATGGGAAACTGAGAGAGAGGGAACTGTGGGAGCAATTAATGCAGAGACAAGCAAAGCTCTTTCATCTTTCCACTGTGCTCGTCAGGTCTGCCAGCTGCGTGCTGACACCGCGCAGGTATCTCATGCTAGAGGCGAGACATACAATCCATTATACATGTTTGTGCTGAACCTCAGGCAATGACCGAGAATTGTATAGTAATGCCCTTGGTTTACCTTGGAGGTGTTCAGTATATAGTATATGCAGCTTAGGAAAGAATAAATCTCTTTTATCATTTGGAGATCTTTTTTCTGACAGTGTATTGAAATGCCTTTCTTCTCCTTTCTAGTCTTTGGTGTCTGGCTCATTCTGGTATAGAGATTTTGGTGTGCTGCAGCCCAGGGGTGTCAAAAACCCTCTGAATGTCATAGCTATGACTTAGCAGAAAATCCTTCCTGGGCTTGAATGACTCATTCAGCTCTTGGTGGAAAGCAAAGCACCTGGTCAATCGACCAGCACCCAGCGACAGCCAAGCTCTGGTCCAATATTCACATTAATGCCTTAGTTCAGAAAAAAAAAAAAAAGAAAATTCTACTACTCACTTGCATATTGTTCAGAACCCATATGACTTTCATTCTTCTCTGGAACACAAAAGGAGATGTAAGAATGTTAGTCTCAAGCCCATAGGATAATTCATTTTGACGTGAATTCTTACACCCTGTCTACACCAGATGCAAGCCGTACAGAACGATGCAACATAATTAAATATTTCCCATTATAATCAATAATGCTGTTTATACTGAATGCGTCTTTTGTGTCCGCCATGTCATGCCGACAGTAAAGGGATGCCCCATTCTATTTTGCTCTGCACGCGCTGGCGCTACTCGAGCCAATAAGTCAAATAAACAGTTTAGAACTTTCACATTAAAGCATCCAGTGTAGACAGCCTTAAGGTGTTGCAATGCATCGCAACATCGCTGGCGTCCTGTGTAGACAGTGTGTTAGCTCCTGCATGCAGTCAAACGCTAGCCTTTCAAAGTAAACTTCATTTGACTGAGTGCGCATACACTACGACTGCTATGAGATACTGGACTATTTTTCTTCAGGAGTTTAGACCCATAAAGATGTCTTTATATTCCTTCAGACTCGAGTTATACAAATGCAGGTATCTCCTGACCTCCTCACACATGCGCTCTTGACGTGCATATCTACGGTTGTTGTTTCCATCTACGTCTCCTGTTGTTTAGTGCGATTACATCTTCTTCTAGTGCTTCTTCATGACAGCAATGGCTCAGTTTTAGTGTTGTCAACTTGTGGACCCACTAATTATTGCAAAAAATTCCAGGCGCATGCGCATTCTTTGCATTCAGAATATGAGCAATTAAAAAAAAATCAGGCCGCACGCATTCAGTGGTCGAGCCCTCTACTGATGCTGAAAATTGCGTCACGGATCCTGTATGCAGACCCCTAGTGTTAGCGTCTGACAGAAGTGTACTTTGGGCTTCAGTCTCCATTCACTTTTGCTGTATTTGTGAAGAAAGTCATACATGTTTGGAATGAGAGTGAGTACATGGTGACAGAACTTTCCTTTTGGCTGGACTATACCTTTAATCATGCCTTTATCTTCAATGCTATTTAAAATCTTTCTCAAAATATGCCAGGGAAGCAGGCATTCGGCCAAGAGACTATTTCCAGAGCGTGGACTGAATTGGTGTCTGTAGTTAAAGGTATATCTGAATGCTGGGAGAAAAACTGTGAGACTTTGGTTGTCAGTCAGCCTGAAGAATTTCACCACTGTGTTTGTGTTCCCTGCTGCGCAGGCATCTCAACTCAGATCAAATGAAGGCTCTGTCTGCTAATGAACAGAATGCCACAGTGCCTTCTCCTTTTCTGTCAAACCCATCTTACTCACACAAAGTCCAGGAAAAGACTCAACTGAGCCACAGCCTGGGTAAGATGGTCTTCAGTTAGAGATCTTACTGGCATCCAAATTTCAGATTATGACATGATGTTCCCTCTTGTTTCATACAGATATCCAGGAACCCGGGTTGCCCATTCACATTGGTATCCCTGAACTGGCAGGTTAGTTCCTTTTCAAGGCTCTTTAATGGATAGCTTTGAATGGAACCAGTACAGTACGTGTTTAAAACTCTTAGGCTGCATCTGAAAATGTAGGCAGCTGGCTTGCTGCCTTTCTGCCTGATCGGTTAATGGCTTAACTGACAGCGTTTTTGAACTAATGGAACTCTGGTCTCAGAACAGTTTGAAAAGCACCTTATTTT
The DNA here is from genome assembly GCF_019703515.2 of Myxocyprinus asiaticus. Lineage (NCBI taxonomy): Eukaryota > Metazoa > Chordata > Actinopteri > Cypriniformes > Catostomidae > Myxocyprinus > Myxocyprinus asiaticus. The sequence continues at coordinate 20,291,254 of NC_059382.1, read as the reverse complement.
CATCCTACCAACATACACAGCCTCCGAAGGCAGCATTTTCCAATTTTTTGGTTGCAGACTATGTTTCTGTTAACCTTGAAGGTCAAGTTTGAGCGGTAAGAGAACAGTGAACCAGAAAAGTTATTTATTAAAATGCTTTGGCACTGAGAAAAAAATCATGACCCAATTTAAAGGGCTTTGTGATCCAACGCTTTTTAATCAGAATCACTCAGTGGTCACGTGACCCAAATACTAGGCCAAGGCAAGCATCACTATTACTATTGCTCATACTAAGGGTTGGATATTGGAACAAATCCCATGTCTAAGTATTAAACTTCAGCACTTTAATCGTCCCCCACTTTTGTGCTACAGGCATAAATGATATCTCAAAATTTTTGGCTTTTTGACTAGCTTAACCAGTAATAACTGGTGGGGGGGGGGGTTTCTTTAAAACCATTGGGCTCCTTTTACTAGGGCCAGTACCTACAGTAGCCACTACTTGGAACACGCTAGCAACCACATAACTACTTGCTAAAAAAACAAAAACAATAAAAAACACTCAGAACACCTGAGCAACCAATCTAGTTTTAATTAATTCAACAATACGTGATCATGTGACCATGTGACTTTCCAACAGAGCCCCTAAGGGGACAGGGAGGAAAACTTATTGTAAGGGAACGCAAAACTGTTTCAGAAAATAGATTCATCCCTTTTCTATGTTCTGTATGTTTTGTATTTGTTTTACTGTCTGCATTGCAGAGGAAGACTGGTCCAGACTGGTAGCTTTATCTCCGCTCTTCCAGCTGATGAAGGAAGTGGAGCAGCAGCTCAGGGATAGTGCCAGAGATAGAGGCCAGCTCAAGATTCAGCCCCCAGGTCAAGCTCTAATTATCACCACTGAAATGTGCAATCTGAACTCATCAGAACTGCATAGTTATTAGTCTAGCAACAGATGACTTAAAGCCATGAGAACTATCACGACATGTCAGTGGGGAAATAACTTGAACGTGAGCAAAGCTTTATTTTTAGCGACCTTTTGGCTTTCAGGGACAGTGTTGTGGCTTGATTACACATTTGACAGTGTAATTATTTAGCAAACCTCTGTGGCATTTGCAAAGAACTGTAACATTGTTGCTGGCACTGGCAATGAAGTAAAGATCTCAAGTGCAAATTTATTAACAAAAGTGAAATCCAAAAACCCTAACTACAAATGTAAACAAAAATCATGAATTTTACTTTAATTTGACTTGACATAGACTTGAAAACACAACCAAAGTTACATTCAACAATACCTGACCATGGACAATGGCAAACATGAGGCTTAAATACATGGACAAGGGTAACAAGACAAACAAGTTAACCAATGAAAAGACAGAACTGATAACAAAATAACTAGACAATAAACCAATGAAAACAAGACACATGAACATGGAGGGAAACATAAAATCACATGACTAGGGGGCCACATGACATGAAACAGGAACTAGATTTTCAAAATAAAAGACATGAAAAAAATGAACGAACAGAATAAACATTACATATCCCCCCACTAGGGGCAGCTCCTGATGCCCCAACACATGAACAACACATTAAACATGGCATAATCCCAAAGTTCTGTAGGGAGCTGGGGGGGGGGTGTTTGTGGAACTCCGGCTCGGCGGCCATGACTTGGAACTCCGGCTCGGCGGCCATGGCGTGGAACTCCGGCTCGGCGGCCATAGCGTGGAACTCCGGCTCGGCGGCCATGGCGTGGAACTCCGGCTCGGCAGCCATGGCGTGGAACTCCGGCTCGGCGGCCATGATGTGGAACTCCGGCTCGGCATCCGCCTCCCCCACAGTGAACGTAGAACCAATAATCTGCAGGGCAAGGTCGATATACTGAGCCAAGCTGTGGGTACTCTGACCGCCTGGCATCAGAGAAGAGATTGGCTCATTCAGTCCAAAACGGAAAATGTCATTAAAGTCCAAATGGCAGGCCAGAGCGCAGAAGTCCTCCACATAATCCTCCAGGGGACGATTCCCCTGACGTAGGCGTAGGAGTTGGATTGCTGGGTTCATTTTGGTCGACAAGAACAGAATGCACAGGTCCTGAGGTGCATTTTTAGGCCACATTCACACTAATCCATTTTTTGTTTAAGACCTCAGTTTTCATTTTTTTAACGTCATAATTTTTCAAAGTATATGGTAATGAAGAGCACTGTTGGAAGGAAACGCCTTTCCAGTGTGGATAAGAGGCATAAACGTAGCAAAATCAATGTGTTTTTAAGCCCAGTAACGATTCTGTTCTATTCTATTCTATTCTATTCTATTCTATTCTATTCTAACTGAATCAGTATTATCACTATTGGTCATACTTAGGGTTAGGTATTTTTCAAAACCCCTAAAACTAAGGATGATAATTTGGTGCATAACTCTTAACACTACGTTTGCTGCGGACATGAAAAATACCTCAAATGTTGTGACTTGTTATGGTAAGGTATGATGTTCTAAGCAATCAGATTTGAAGGAATGTTCTGGGTTCAATACAAGTTGAGCTCAGTCAACAGCATTTGTAGCATAATATTGATTACCATAAAAATTAATTTCGACTCATCCCTCATTTACTAAAATAATTTAATTATTTCATTTTTACATACAATTTACAATCTATCTATCTATCTATATACTGAATATATATGTGTATGTACACTACCGTTCAAAAGTTTAGGGTCACTTACTTATTCTTTATTCTTTTTCACATTTTAGAATAATAGTAAAATTATCAAAACTATGGAATAACATAAATGGAACTATGTTGTGACTAAACAAAATCCAAAATGAATCAAAACTGTGTTATATTTTAGCATCTTCAAAGTGGCCACTCTTTGCCTAGATTTAGCAGAAATGTACTCTTGGCATTTTCTCAACCAACTTCTTGAGGTATCACCCTGGGATGCTTTTTAAACAGTATTGAAGGAGTTCCCAGCTTTTCTTAATTATTCGGTCCAAGTCATCCATTTCAAAAAAATTTTTTTTTTTTTTTAATAAAATGTTAGTTTTGTAATTAAATAAATTAATAAGTTGGCACAATTATATTTTTGTCAACAAAACTAATTTCAAACATTTAAGCATACGCCTTCAGATCAAAAGATTTTGAAAGTGACCCTTTTCTCCCCAATTTGGAATTCCCAATTCCCAATGCGCTCTAGGTGCTTTATAGAGCAAGTTTTTTTTTCATGTGTATTGTTAAAATAGATAGAACATTTGGCCATCATATACTCATCCTTATGCGTTCCAAACCCTTATAACTTTTCTTTCTTCCGTGGAACACAAAAGAAGATGTTAGGGAGAATGTTAGCCTCAGTCACCATTCACTTTGAAAAAAGATGCTATGAAAGTAAATGTTGACTGAGGCTGTCATACTGCTTAACATCTCTTTTAGCATTTATATTTAGTTTATATTGTTAATATTAATACAAATGTATTACTAATCATTAGAACTTAGTGGAAACTATTCTTCTGTTACTTAACTCCACTTTCCCTGTGATTTAATTGGCTTCACAGCTACTTGGGTTTTAATAAGGTTAAATGAGCTCATTTGTCAGTCACAGGGTGAGCGATAATTTATTCATGTTTTGCACACTTACTGTTCTGTCATACAAACCTCCGTTCACTTAGCACTCTCCCGTGTCTTTGTTCACAGTCAGAGGTTGCAGTCGGTGGGTGGCCTGTCTCTGCTGCTGATGCACTGTGCACACATTTCCACCAACAATATGAGGACCGACTCCACTACTGCCTTCCAGAGGGCCTTCTTCAAGCTACTACATGCAACGCCACATACCACCACAGCTTGACCGAATCTTAAAGGAATGTGCTAACAGAATTAAAGGATTAGTTCACCCCAAAAAGAATGAAAATTCTGTCATTATTTACTCACCCTAAGTGAGTCACTATGACTATATTCCAAGTCTTCTGAAGCCATTCGATTAATGTAAGTCATTACTGACTCTCAAATCAAATCATACTAATAAAGGAAAGTGCTTGAATTAAATATGGCACTTATGTCGATAACATCAACCCTCAATGGTTCTCATATTGCACGATCCATCATGAGACACAATGGCTGTGTCTCGTTTCGAAGGCTGCGTGCTAGGTAGGACGCGTCCTTTGAAGGCTGCAGTATACCGAGTGTCCTCCTTTAAACAAGCCTCGTTTAAACGAGACGGCCGTCGTAAGACAAACAGAAACGGAACGTAACATGGTTGATATGACAGCACGCCACTCTTTAACAAGCGCGAGTGCTTTCAGTGAGAAGGGAACAAAGTTGGAAGGGAATGCATAAGGTACATTTTAGGAGAGATATAATGATGTAAAGAGAAAAGAAAATAGATTTTACAGGTGTACTTTTTGTCTAATACTTTATTTTAATTATATATTAATATAATTATACATATTATATACTCTGCACCCATCTACTGAGGTACTTCAACTTGGAAATTAACATTCCTTGCATTTGAACATCATATTTATGGGCAAATTGGCATAATTTTTTTTTTATACTTTCCATTGAAGCAAAGAATTGTGGGTTGTGAGTGCCCACGAAGGATACACCTCATGCATCCTCCGAATTCCCGTGAAAGGTGGTTGCATTCGAAGGCTGCATTCAAAGTGTCCTAATCACTTTACTGAAATGAGACAGCCTCAATGAAGTATGCGGCCGACAAATGCGACCTCCGGAGGACGCAGCCTTCCAAATGAGACACACGTAAATAATTACGCAATTTTCATTTATGGGTCAACTATTTCTTTTAGCAGTTTCACACGAGCAAGTATGCGTTTGTAGTGAATATTAGCACAGCTGAAGGCACAAGGCTGTAGTTTGATATTGATTTTATACAACAGTTCTATAAACTAGACATTTGCCCATATTCAATAATAAGGTATACGGTGATAACTAACATGCACAATATTATTATCGTGAGCACTTCAAAATACTGTGAACATTTCTAGATAACATATTAACCAAACTGTTTCGATTTTTCTGAATGCACTGTAGCATTTCCATCAATAAATCAACATTCCCAACACTCTCTCTCTTTCAGTAATAGGAAGACATACCAGATTATTAGGAAACTCTAAAATTCATGTTACTTTTTCAGTTAAACTTTTCGCTCAAAAAGTTACCATTGTTGTTACTTGTTCATTTGCAATGAAAATGAACCGTAATAAATAAGATAGGCCTAAAGCAAAAATAGAAGCATTGGACTGAAAGCCACCATGTCGCTTTGAACCTTGTTTGATCTTTGCAAAGTTATTTTCTCTGTGATCTTTTAATTTAATAGTACAAAACAAGTAACTAAATCTTGTAATTAAGAACAACAATAAAGTTTATTTATCTTTCAACCCATTTTGGAATTCAATACAATACTGTGATAATAGCGTATATACCGTTATAAATGCTTCAGCTATTATCGTGAAATGAAAATATGAGACCGTCACATCCCTACTATGAACAAGACAATAATCTTGAGTAATTTATGTTTCAGACAAAATTTGATCAGTTAGTTAGTATTTTTTTTTTTCGCCGACAAAAATATTACCAAAAGGAGTCAAAGCATCAAGCTTTGTGTGTTGCCAAACAGTGCACTCACTAGATTACAGTAGGTGAGTGGAGCGACGGCAATTTTTCCTCCCCAAGGGCAAGGAGGAGGCGGGAACCGGCTGAACAGTAAACAAAAAGTTTAATGGTAAAACTCTACTTAAAACAACATAGAACAAACATGAACACAGACACACACAACACGGCCGCGTGTCTCTCTCTCTCTCTCTCTCGAACTGGCGTCTCCGGCTCCCCTTTATCTCACTCTCCTGCTGATCAGCTGATTCAGCACCGGCCGTGCACCCTCACGGCCCGGCGATGCCCTCCTCCTCGTCACACACTGTATTTGATTTTTATGACTACAATAAGTAGAAACACATATAACAGCCTTTTTGTACTATGCATTCAGTTCAGAGCAGACATAATAATCCAAAATGCTCAGGGAAGAATTAGAATGCTAACATTTTAAACAAAACAACATCTATTCAAAGCAACACATAAAATAGCTGTCTTTCTTTCTGTTTATTAATGGTGTCTTAAAATGTTGTTAAAAATCTTGTTTACCATACGTATTAAATACCCATATATGCCACTCAATGTTTTGTCTCGCACTGTTTTATTTGATTGCACTATGTAGATGGTGGTGTGCTTGTGCTATTCATGTTTGATATTGCTGCTACTTAGTGCCTGAATTTCCCCCTGAGAATCAATGAAGTATGTTAATGTGGTGCAACAACAAGAAATATAATTAAATAATAAAACATTTTTATCTTATGTCTGTTTTTGGATTACATTTGGATTACAAGAGTTGTTGCTTATATTCTGGAGCACCTTCCTCTGTTCTAAACCATAAAACATAAACTAGTGTTCTGGCTGTTTATATTTTCTCTTTAAAAAGTACTGCAATTCACTTTTGTGATTCACATGATTTGTGTCCTTGTGCACCAACCAAGGTGTTATTTTACCAGTTATTCTCTCTGCTGTTGAGCAAAGTGGAACTGTTTATTCAGTTTTCATCCAGTATAAACCAAATTGAATAAAAGTTTGTAATAGTTTGGTGAAATGTTATTTTGAGACTAAGTAAATAGCTAAGCAGAGCAATAAACTGAAAATTTAACACTTCACTTACTACAACTTGTGAACAGTTTTGTACCAAATAAATAAAATGCAACTTTTATATTTACACTGCATAAAAGGCATTTCAGTTGCTATTAGATTATGCTAGAATAGTTTTGTTTTTCATATATATATATATATATATATATATATATATATATATATATATATATATATATATATATATATATATATATTATTATTATTATTTATTTTTTTTAAAGCTGCACTTCAAAAGATTTTTTGGTTAAAAAATTATAAAATGCCATTGAGTACATTATAAAGCAGTGTTCAAAACGTCCTTACTTTACTCCGATTCTCTACGGTAAGCCTACAAATATTATTTTTATTTTGAGTGGTCAGGTTGGAAATGGCGCGAAATTGCAGGCTTGTTTTGTTCATCTTTACATTACGTCATGTCCGTCACATGTTCCGGCTGGCAAAATGACTATGGCTGTGTCTCGTTTGGAAGGCTGCGTCCTCTGGAGGTCACATTTGTCGGCCACATACGTCATCGAGGCTGTCTCGTTTCAGAAAAGCAAGTAGGACACTTCGAATGCAGCCTTCGAATGCGACCTTCTTTCATGGGAATTCAGAGGATGCATGAAGTGTATCCTTCATGGGCATTCACAACCCACAATTCTTTGCTGCAACGGAAATGTCTAAAAAAAATGACGCCAATTTGCCCGTAAATATGATGTTCAAATGCAAGTAATGTTAATTCCCAAGTTGAAGTACCTCAGTAGATGGGTGCAGAGTATATAATATGTATAATTATATTAATACATAATTAAAATAAAGTATTAGACAAAAGGTACACCTGTAAAATCTATTTTCTTTTCTCTTTACATCATTATAACTCTCCTAAAATATACCTCATACATTCCCTTCCAGAGGGACTTTGTTCCCTTCTCACTCAAAGTGCTTGTTAAAGAGTGGCGTGCTGTCATAGCAACCATGTTACATTCCGTTTCCATTTGTCCTACGAAGGCCGTCTCGTTTAAATGAGTTTTGTTTAAAGGAGGATGCTCAGTTTACTGCAGCCTTCAAAGGACGCGTCCTACCTAGCACGCAGCCTTCCAAACGAGACACAGCTTAAGTTTAAACCACATATGTCACTAGAGAGCACAAAGTTCCATAATGCAGCTTTAATAAAACTTAAAAAATGGTGAATGAGCAAGTTTTAATGTATTCATGTACATTTAGCTTATAACAATCATAATTCAACATGCCTTGTAAAAATGGGGCTGTTCAACCAGGGTTGAATGATAACAGGTGCAGTACCTTACCTTAAAGAAAAAGGGGAAGCTTTCCCCCTCTCTCCAAGTACTCCTCACTGCAGACTGTAGCACGATGACATATTTAGTGACATAGTGGATGTTTTAATGCGCATGCATATTCACATTTTTATTAGTGCCCGATCGATATATCGGTCGGCCGATATATTAGCCTTTCACCGATATATCGGTATCTGCGTATATGTTTACCGATATGCAGCGATATGAAAACTTTTTTTCAGAACATATAATGCAGAAAACAATGCTTTAGAATTGGTGTCATAGCATAGTTTGTCGTAGCGCGCTCCGACTCCATTGTTTACAGAGCTGACTCTGAGCTGACGGTGGCTCTGCAGACAGGGCGGAGTTGAGCTGTGTTTCTTCACGGTAAGTTGCTAACTAGTTTGTGAAATACATACTGGAAAGTTAATAAAAATTACTCCATCATTTTCCCTTTTCAATATTACTAATATAACGTTAACCCTGTCCCTGACAACCATGTCACTCATGTCTGTTTGCTGTTAGCCAGCTATAGTTTGCCAGTGCAGTCAGTTATGTAGCAGATTGAAAGGTAAACATCAGAGCATCTTTTTGCAGCTCAGCAGACAACGGTGCAGTGGTGGATTGTGTTTGAGTGTTGATTTCATGCTATGTTATTACCTATTTGGTGAGACACAACGCTGGAAAGTAAAATAAACAACGTCCGTCTTTTACTCTCTGTGACAACGAGCTAATAGCTAACTAGCTAATCACGTAGCTACTTTCATTGTTGTCAGCTGAGTGGAAGCTAATGTGTAAACATGTTTTCACCAAACTGTTTTGTTCAGGATTCACAGTTTAGTACCCGCTTCAACCGAACAATTCCGGTCATTGCATTTACAAAATGCAATATTTAGAAGTCTGGTTTTCCACTGTTGAAAGTTTCCCCTGAACTTGTATAGCAGAATACGGTGTAACATCGCTGCCGCTGTGTATCTTGACAGCATTTGACTGATACTAAACAGTAATACTGATGTTTATTTAGCTATTTATTTTATTTTTATTTATTCTTTATTTTAATGGTCAGCAATCGACTAATACTAAACATTAATACTGTTGTTTATTTAGCTATTTATTTTATTTTTATTTATTCTTTATTTTAATGGTCAGCATTTGACTGATACTAAACAGTACTGATGTTTATTTAGCTATTTACTGTATTTTTATTCATTTTTAGAATTTGTTGACTATGTATTATAATAATAATGTCAAATATTCTTTGATAAAAATATTTAAGAAAGCAGCCTTCTGAGTACCTTTGCATGGTCATATCGGTGCAAAATCGGTGCACAATCCACATAGAAAAGGTCTGTTTTCATTCCAGCTCAAAAATTAACTATATCGGCCACTATATCGGTAATCGGTGAATTTTCCCTCTCTAAAATCGGTATCGGCCTCAAAAATCCCATATCGGTCAGGCTCTAATTTTTATGTTTTGTTTTATTACTGTAGCGCACTTAGCGGTCATTAATACAGTATATATTCATTTAACACACACACACACACACACACACACACACACACACACACACACACACACTCACACACATTTATATATTAGCGCTGCACAATTAATTAAAATAAAATTGCAGTATGACTGTGACGAGGAGGAGGGCGTGGCCAGGCCCTGAGGGTGCACGGCCAGCACTGAGTCACCTAATCAGCCAGGAGAGGGATAAAGACGAGCCGGGGTGCCAGTTCGAGAGAGAGACAGAGGCGTCTATGTGTTTTATGTTTTGTTCAGTTCTTTTATGTCATTAAAGTTATGTTGACTGTTCTGCAGGTTCCCTCCTCCTTCTTGCCCATCCTTACCCGTTACAATGACATTATGCGATTATTTCAACGCAAAGGGCTATGACTATTTAATTAAAGCTACATTATTGAAATGTTTTTTTTTTTACAAAATAAAAACAATGTTATTAATGATAGAGTGCAACAAAAATCCATCTTCTAAACCATGTCTTTACCCAAATACACTTTGATAAACCTATAATAATGATTTATATTTTTGAGCTGTCGGGATGGATTTAGTGGAAAATTGCATACATAAGTCATTCGCTCGAGCGTGTCATGTCATATCCGTACACAGAGAAAATAAGGTCCGGCTACTGTAGTGCATGTATGGTGTGGGAGTATTATGAAGCTGAAAGTTTGTCGTCACAACGAATGAGAAAAATTGACTATGGATCATTAAAAATGGCAAACCTCCGGGGAATCACCGGTTGTAAAAACAAAGAAACCCTGAACAGAGCAGAGTCTACAAGCAAAAAGAGAAGACAGAGTCTGTAATAAAATCTGAATCAACATCGGCTTGGCTTTTCAGAGGTGGCGAAAACACAGAGATCTGAAAGGACTTAAAAACGACCCAGAGATGGCTTTTTCTTACTCAACAGGTAAGATATTTTATTGATATGGTTTATGTGTAGTTGTGTAATCATGTCTGTGTGTGTGTGTGTGTGTGTGTGTAGTAAAATACAATAATAATACTGTATTCGGTGCAGAAATTTTCACTTGCTAGCACACGTGTGTATTTTTCTTTTATTTATTTACATAAATAAATCCTTTAGTCTTAGGCTTGCCAAGGACATGTGAGTCTTGAAATGATGTTGACCACTGGTTGGTAACAATGACAATCTATAAATGAGTTACTATCTTGGTCTATTTGGCCAGAATATCCTCCAGTTATAAAAACTTTACAACGTTTGACCTTATTAGACCAGCAATCATTGTGTGTAATGTGAACAAACATTGCCTAACTTTAGTAACGTCATTTATTTCAAAACATCAATGTTTCCAATTAGTCAAAACAACAGCATAAGATATGGCACTTACCTGCTCAGATGACATGTTTTCGGATATCTGTTTTTTCTTTTCTTTCTTTGTTTATTTGTCCATTCGCTCTGATAAGATGTCCTGTATCCATGTGTACACCGGTGCCTCGAATCACATTCATCCATACAGAGAAGCAGAGCCGAAGCACAACCAAAATAATGTCCTTCCGCAAGACACATGCAGTTTTATTTTTCAGTAGCTTTAAATTAATAGATAAATCAAGCTGTTCACTTCAGAGTCTATGCAAGCTGCTCTGTCCTGTCTGTATTGTGTATAAGCATTATTACACTGTTTTCAGTGCAGTTCTGTGCTTCACAACTCCATCTTGTGCTCAGAGTAACAGATGTGCTCCATTCGGTTCCGTCTTCCGTGTGCTGATCGCATCATTTTTTAAAGTGCTCCAGATTCACTTTAATTTCACTTTTGTATACTTCCAAGTATGTTTGACCACTACATGTCAATATACAAAAACAAATAATTCACCCCATAGCATTTATGTACAGCGGAGATGTTAAAATGAGGAGCACATTATAGTGAGGAGTATATTGCTTAATTTATATATTGTTTTCTGTAGGAGAAGAGGAAAAACAAAGAAAAGTAATTTACGAAATCCATGGTTATGACCATTTTTAAAAGCTAAGCTATATTAAACAAATCTCAGTGTAATACTTTAATACTAAGTAATAATGTACTCAGTGTAAAATCAAAACATCCACCACGTCATCAAAATCCATAACGTCATCGTGCCACAGTCTGCAGCAAGGACCCTCTCCCTCAAAAATGTTGATGTTTTAAAACAACAGTGCAGCAATAAGATTATAAGGAATGCTCTTTGTTCTGTGTCCTTACCGGCAGCAAGATTTTTTTGGTCTTCTTTATTCGGTAATATCTCTTGGGTTAAAGCATGGAAACTGCCAAATAAGTTTTGTATCAATAACAAAGTTAAGGAAGTGCCTTACAAAATACTTCATAGAATTTATCCTGCTAAGCATGTTTTGAATAGATTTAAGCTTAATATTTCGTATTCCTGTGATTTTTGTGGTCAAGAAAAAGAAACTATTTTGCATCTTTTTTTTTTCATTGTCTTTACTCAAGATTATTTTGGAAGGATTTGGAATTTTATATTAACAGAAAAATGGAGTGTATGATAGAAATTTGTATATTTGATGTACTTTTTTATACAGAAAAAGAAAATTTGAATTGTAAAGAACAACATATTATACATTTGTTTATTTTGTTAGGAAAATTCCATATACATAAAAAGAAGTGGGCTCAATGTAAACCAAATCTTGCACATTTTATAAATGACTTTAAATTATATGTAAATCTCTTGGAACAAACAAAAAACAAAAAAGTACTGAAAACATGTAATGCTCTGAAAGCATTGAAATTTATGAAATTTTCTTCCTTTATTTTTTTTCTCTCTCTCTCTGGCAGCTAATTTGATTATGTGGATATGTAATACCTCTTGTTCTTGTGGCACTGAATCAATAAAGCATTAAAAAAATAAAAAAAAACCCTCTCCCTCAAACACGTGGCTGTTGTTGCTATGGTTACGGATCAAATAGCGTAAACAAGACTTCCTCGTTTTGCAAACATGACTTTGCAAGAAAGCGACGATTTCGAAAGGTTTTTGAGTAATGTAGACCAGATAAGTAAGTCCTGTTTGTTTTGCTGAGTTCATTATAACTTTCGTGTTTAAAACTGATAGCGACGTGATTATTGGCTAAGCCCAATGTCATTGCAGCAGCATTTTATGTATTATAAAATGCTAACATATTTTGACAAAATCACAGCTTGATTGGAAATGATTCACAATGAAAATATACCTCTGATAGCACACGTAAATCACCAGATCAGTCTATTATTAGATGTGTGTGTGTTTACATCTGGAAGACATATATTTATGTTTTTTTTTAGGTTTGCTCGTCTGCAGTGCTATACGACGTTTCCTCTCAGATGTCAATAAGACATTCAGCAGATGTCTGAGAGACTTTTATTATTAAGAATGTTTGTAAATCTGATCTTTTTAAGAAGTTTAGCAGATGGTAATTAGAATGCAATGCTTAAATAAAGATATTTTTTTCTAATGGTAAAATATGACCTGCATGTCTTCTCATCTCTCTCTCTCTCTCTCTCTCTCTCTCTCTCTCTCTCTCTCTCACACACACACACACACACACACACACTCTCTCTCTCAATTCAATTCAATTCAATTCAATTCAAATGAGCTTTATTGGCTCGACAAATTGTACATTGTATTGCAAAAGCATTTATATGAGCATGAAAAATAAAAATGAACAAACTAGAACAAATTCTGTATTGAACAAGTGTGGAAAAACAGAAAAAAAGGTGTTTGTGTGTGTGTGTCTGTGTGCGTGTCTGTGTGTGAATAAATGGGCGCATCACTGTTTGGTCGATTCTTCCCTCTTTTTGTGGCAGGAATTGATGTACTTTGCTGCTAGTGAAATGCAGTCTCTTTGTTCACCAAGTAAATATTGAGCTTGTGCATCATTCTTCAACTTTTTGAAGTTGGGACAAATAATTTCAAATTTGGGAAAGAAGTGTTTTCGAATTTCATTGTAATTAGGGCAGGTGGTTAAGAAGTGCTGCTCTGTTTCTATTTCTCCTTGGCTACAGTACAGGCATAACCTGCTCTTTCTGGGCATCCAGCTCTGTCTGTATCTGTCCTTCTCTATAGCCAGGCTGTGGTCGCTCAGTCTGTACCTCCTCATGTTTTTCCTCAGTTTGTGGTCTCTGACTGTGCTCAGGTATTCTGTTGTCGTGTAATCTCTGTTTAGGGCCAAATAACATTGTAGTTTGATTTGTTTTTGTGTTGTTTCATTCCAATAAGTTAGGTAGTTTTCTTTTTGTGCATTAATCATTTGGTTGGGCCGGATTCTGTGGATGAGGGTGTCAGTGTCCTGAGGCTGATAATTGTTAGTCGTGCTAGTCGTGTTAGTCTGTTTGTGGAGCCTCAAGACCAGCTGAATGAGGGGACTCTTCTCAGCATTCATTTCATGGTTTTCAAGGGCTTTAAAATGGTAAGAGTTGGGGTCACTCAATTTTAGATGTTTCAAAATGTAATGGCTCTTAGAGGGTATTGGCCTAATTCTGCCCTGCATGCATTATTAAGTGTGTTTCTCTGTACCCTAAGAATGCTTTTACAAAACTCTGTATGGATTTTTGTCCCATTTGTCAAATTCCCAAACCCCAAACTTCACTGCCAAATAGTGCAATAGGTTCTATGACTGATTGGAATATTTTGAGCTACATTCTAATTGGTATTTCAAATTGGATAGATTTTTTTAATGGCATAGAAAGCCCTTCTTGCTTTCTCTTTCAGTTCATTCACGGCCAAGTTGAGGTTTCCATTTGCACTGAATTTCAATCCAAGGTATGTGTAGTTTGTGGCATGGTCAATTTTGATCATACCAAGGGTGAAACTGTATTTCTTTCCCTGACATCTGGGTCTTTTCTGGAATGATAGAACTTTAGTTTTAGTTGGGTTAATCGTCAGGGCCCAGGTCTGACAGCACTGATACAGGATGTCCAGGTTTTGCTGTAGACCCTCTTCTGTTGGAGACAGCAGGACCAGATCATCTGCATACAGGAGGAACTTTATAGTGGAGTCATGTAGTGTGAGGCCAGGAGCTGCTGGTTGTTCTAGTAGTTTCGCCAATTCATTAATGTATATATTGAAGAGGGTCGGTGATATTGGGCAGCCCTGTCTTACACCCCGCCCTTGAGTGAAGAACTCAGTTTGTTTATTGCCAGTTTTGATTGCACATTTATTGTTTGAATACATCGTTTTTATGATGTTGTATGTTTTGCCCCCTATACCAATTTCTGAAAGTTTAGACAGTAGACCTTGGTGCAAAATTGAATCAAAGGCCTTCTGGAAATCTACAAAGCATGCAAATATTTTGGTTTTGTTTTGGTTGATTGTATTTATGTATTATTTTTTTATTTTTTTTTTGTATATATATATTTGGGTTTGTTCTGGGTTCATTTTTATTTCGCTATAAAGTTGTTCAAAGTGATTTTTCCAGGTGTCTTCATTTTGTATGGCTGTTTGTTCATGTTGTTTTTTATTCAGGGAATTCCAATTGTCCCAGAATTTGTTAGAATTTATAGATTCTTCAATAGTTTTTAGCTGATTTTGCATGCACTGTTCTCTCTTTTTTCTGAGTGTATTTTTATACTGTTTAAGCTCCTCACAATATTGATGAATATGCTCTGAAAGAGAATAGATCTAAATCTTTGATCATGTAATTTACTGTTGAGCAACCATGAAATGAACTGTAGGTGTACCTTCCCAGAGAATCCCCTCTCACCCTGCCGTTGACGAGGTACAGACCGAGGCTTTGACGGAGCTCAATCAGAAGCTTCCCGTTTTTATTCACTTGGGCATCAGAATTATATCTTGGGAAGTTTACAATGTTTTGTGGGAAGTTCTGTCCAAAAATATAGTTATTCCCATTATCTGTAGTGTAGTCAGGAAGGGATCCTGTTCAGGCATTTAGATCCCCACAGATCAACACACTTCCCTGGGCCTGGTTGTGGTTAATTTGACTGTGGAGAGATTCAATGATGTCCTCATTATAGTAAGGAGATTCAGAGGGAGGAATATAAAGAGCACATAAGAACATGTCTTGTTGTTTGGATAAGTCTCTCTCTCTCTGTCTCTCTCTCTCTCTCTCTTTCTCTCAAAATAAAATCCAAAAAGTATTTTGGCCACATAATTAATTCTAATTAGCATCTGCTAAACATCTTAAAAAGATCAGATTTTCATAAAAGTTTCAAAGACATCTGCTGAATGTCTTATTGGCATCTGAGATGAAATGTCTTAAAGACTTATTGCAGATGAGCAAACAAACAACCTAAAAAAAATACATCTTCCAGATGTAAACACACACACATCAAATAGACATCTTGGTGATGTACGTGTGCTATAGTGGTGTGATGTGCTATCAGGGATGTTTCATATAAGCGTGCTTTTTACTTACACTGTAGTCTTCTTGGGATTGAAACAAGAGCACAAACTTTTGATATTTACTAAGGGCAAAATTATTTGTTGTGGTAGAAATTATGCCACTCCTGAGGGACAATCGTAATTTGTGTAAACACTGTTAACCTTTTTGTTTAGATTTGTGTAGCATTGTTTAGCATTTTCATATTTTAAGAAAAGTAAAAAGTCTGGGATAAGGTTAAAATAATACAATTTGTACATACTGTAAAGCATTTGAAAAGTAGCTAAAATAAATAATGATGCTGGGTGAAAAGTTTTCAGGACAGTTCTTATGTGATCATCACATGACAAAATAAACTAAAATAAAAAAAAGTTAATAAATATGTTAATAAAAACCTGTGAGAAGTAAAAATTTGGATAAAAAAGGGTCCAAACATACTTCACGCAAATACGCAAACGCTGACGTGAGCACTTCGCCAACACGTGATGCCGTTGTACATACATTATGTGCGCTCTTGAGTTGCTCTGGCGGTTACAAACCTCAGACCACAAGGGGGCGAATGAGTTTTAGGCACCACGAAACCAGATGTAGTAGAGTCAAAATGTCAACAGTTTAGGAGTGTGTGCTTTTGTATTTGCTGAAAAGACGACAGAAAAATATGATTGTACAATCTAACTTGTTCTGCAAGACTCTCCTCAAATTGCTGCTCCGCCATGACAGTTGTTGATCGAAAAAAGAAAATCCGCTGTAGCGCTTCTTGTGGCAACGCTGAGAATACAGCGCGTACTTGCGTTAGGTTATGAATTGCGCTCTGACACATTTCACAACACAACAACGCATGAAATCGAGCTTACATAGCAAGATGCGTCTGCATTCACATACTTACGTAGAGTATTTTTGGGCTTTAAGAAACTAAAAATGTAAAGTTCTTTGAATTCTTTGAGATAAGACAAATATGTTATTGAGTTTTGTGAGTTTGTGCTCTTTGATTGCAGGTGAACTGGTAAAAGAGTTAAATTCCAGCGATGTGTCATGCCAAGAGAAAGCTGTTGAGAAAACAGACCAATTTATTGCATCCCTGGAGCGGGAGAAACCATGTCAAACCAAAATCAATAAGACAATTATAAACGCATATCCCTCATCTGAAAATAGGCCACTGGTACAGTATGCACCTTTGTCTCTATTTAATGTTGGCCTATAGAGTATATACTATGTACAGTCTGAAGAAATGCATTTTCATCCATTGTTTAAACTATCAGTACATTGTGTTATTTTTCTTCTTCCATTTCCTTTTTAGTATGTCCAGTGTATATCAAGCCAAAATCCAGGTACGGTTTGTGTCATTGAGTCACTTATCAGCTCGGTTTCTTTCGGTTGTTGACATGACATCTCTTTCTCTGTTGAATAATTTGGTTTCAAGTATAAAACTTGAATGTCTGTCTTAGAAGTCTTGTAAATAATACAGAAAACAATACAAACTAACGCACCTTCATCTTCTCTCCTTTTCTTTGATTATAAATGTTGCAACGGTTGTTTTTGTGGTGCCCTTCCATTCATCAGAGAGTTTCATGAGGATATTAGAAAAAGATGCAGAGGAGAGAAGACAGAGGAGAGAGATGAAGGTGGAAAAGGCCAATTGTGGGTACAATGGGTGTGAAATAGTAAGGTTTTGTTTTGCCTGGCTGCATTTTCAGTTGCAACATTGAGATTTGCTTTGTCCCCGTGTGACCCGCAGCACTGAGGGAGAAAGGGAATGAGGCTTTCACTCAAGGTGACTATGAAACGGCTGTCAAGTTTTATACAGAAGGGCTGGACCAGCTGCGTGACATGCAGACACTCTACACAAACAGAGCTCAGGTGCCTCTATGCCTACATGCTTCTATATTTCAGAACAAGCTCTTCTAATAAACAGCTGAATTGCATGAAACCTGATATTCCCATGAGATACCCCTCATGTGTTTTTTGTCTCATGTATTCATCTATTATGTAGGCCTTTATTAAGCTGAAGAGATATAAGGAGGCCATAAGTGACTGTGAGTGGGCTCTGAGGGTGAGTAGAACAGTGGGAAAGAGGGCAAGGAAGTGCCCCCTCATTTTTCAGTGTCAACCCAAGCAGAGAGTTTCTCATCCTACCTTGTCTGGTGGGAACAGCAGGCTCCGTTAAAGGAATAGTTCACCCAAAAATGAAAATTTGCTGATAATTTACTCCCAGGACAGCCAATATGTATATGACTTTCTTTCTTCATCAGAACAGGATTTTAGATTTTTAGGAAAGTATCCCAAGTTTTTAGCTTCATCCAATGCAAGTAAATGGACA
The DNA here is from genome assembly GCF_019703515.2 of Myxocyprinus asiaticus. NCBI lineage: Eukaryota > Metazoa > Chordata > Actinopteri > Cypriniformes > Catostomidae > Myxocyprinus > Myxocyprinus asiaticus. The sequence continues at coordinate 20,273,143 of NC_059382.1, read as the reverse complement.
CTAATTTTTGATGATCCAAAAAGCATATTTAGTCAGCATCAAAGTAATCCACACGACTCCAGTCGATCAAGTAATGTCTTCTGAAGTTAATCGATATGTTTGTGTGAAAAACAAAATGCTAATTAAAACATTTTTAACTTTAAATCGGCACTTCTGCCAGCTCTCTGTAGCTGTTTGAATTAACCTAACTCTCACGTGAAGTCCGTTCCTCTGTGTTAAACAGAGTGAAACTTCTGAATTCTTGCGTGAATACGCCAACGTGATGGCGTTACGCGACAGCGATGTGAGGCATTGAGTGTTTACAGGAAGCGATATTTTTTAAAGTGAATAAAGTTTTAATTAGCGATTCGTTTTTCACACAAACGTATCGATTCACTTCAGAAGACATTACTTGATTGACTGGAGTCGTGTGGGCCCATGAAAAAACACATGAAAGGGTTAATCCGCTGTCCATTGATCTGTACAGTTGCTTAGCAGAAATTTATCGGAAAATTGGGTTGAAGTTCCTCTTGAGCTGTGCCAAATAATATCTTTGCTGTTGGAAAACTTTTAGAAACTTCAGAAAGTATTAAATAAATGTTATTTATTGATTTATACTTTACCTGGTGTAAAGTCCTGCAAATGGACTACTGTATAACATCAATGCAACTGTCTGTAGTTTTTTAAATGGATAATCAATATATATTTTTTTCACAGTGCAATGAGAAGTGTATTAAAGCGTATATACACATGGGGAAATCATACCTAGCACTCAGAAATTTCCCAGAGGTTAGTATCATTCAATACCCATCCTTCTGTACTTTCATGACCCGAGGTCTAAAGCTTGATTTCACTTCTCACTTTATTTGCCTTCTCTCCTTTTATCATATTTCTTTTGCTTCATCTGCAGTCCAGAATGTGCTATCAAAAGATTTTGGAGATAGAGCCACAACAGGATAGCATGGTCAAAGGTAAGACCTGAAAATGCTGTGAAGATCTGAGGCAAGAAAAGGCAAGACCAGTGTCCTGTAGATACAGTTGAAGTCAGAAGTTTATATACACCTTAGCCAAATACATTTAAACTCAGTTTTTCACAATTCCTGACATTTAATTGTAGAAAAAATTCCTTGTCTTAGGTCAGTTAGGATGACTACTTTATTTTAAGAATGTGAAATGCCGGGGGCCTGGGTAGCTCAGCGAGTATTACCGCTGACTACCACCCCTGGAGTCGTGAGTTCGAATCCAGGGCATGCTGAGTGACTCCAGCCAGGTCTCCTAAGCAACCAAATTGGCCCAGTTGCTAGGGAGGGTAGAGTCACATGGGGTAACTTCCTCGTGGTCACTACAATGTGGTTCTCGCTCTCGGTGGGGTGCGTGGTGAGTTGTGCGTGGATGCCGCGGAGAATAGCGTGAGCCTCCCACGTGCTAGGTCTCAACGGTAATGCGCACAACAAGCCACGTGATAAGATGCGCGGATTGACGGTCTCAGACGTGGAGGCAACTGAGATTCATCCTCCGCCACCTGGATTGAGGCAAGTCACTGTGCCACCACGAGGACCTAGAGCGCATTGGGAATTGGGCATTCCAAATTGGGGAGAAAAAGGGAGAAAATCAAAAAAAAAAAAAGAAGAAAAAAACATTAATGTGAAATGCCAGAATAATAGTAGAGAGAATTATTTATTTCAGCTTTTATTTCTTTAATCACATTCCCAGTGGGTCAGAAGTTTACATACACTTTGTGAGTATTTGGTAGCATTGCCTTTAAGTTGTTTAACATGGGTCAAACATTTTGGGTAGCCTTCCACAAGCTTCTCACAATAAGTTGCTGGAATTTTGGCCCATTCCTCCAGACAGAACTGGTGAAACTTAGTCAGGTTTGTAGGCCTCCTTGCTCGCACACGCTTTTTCAATTCTGCCCACAAATTTTCTATCGGATTGAGGTCAGGGCTTTCTGATGGCCACTCCAATACCTTGACTTTGTTATCCTTAAGCTGTTTTGCCACAACTTTGGAGGTATGCTTGGGGTCATTACCCATTTGCGAGCTTTAACTTCCTGAGATGTTGCTTCGATATATCCACATAATTTTCCTTCCTCATCATGCCATCTATTTTGTGAAGTGCACCAGTCCCTCCTGCAGCAAAGCACCCCCACAATATGATCCTGCTACCCCCATGCTTCACGGTTGAGATTGTGCTCTTTGGCTTACAAGCCTCACCCTTTTTCCTCCAAACATAACAATGGTCATTATGTTTCATCAGACCAGAGAACATTTCTCCAAAAAGTAAGATCTTTGTCCCCATGTGCACTTGCAAACTGTAGTCTGGTTTTTTTATGGCAGTTTTGGAGCATTGGCTTCTTCCTTGCTGAGAAGCCTTTCAGGTTATGTCGATATAGGACTCGTTTTACTGTGGATATAGATACTTGTCTACCTGTTTCCTCCAGGATCTTCACAAGGTCCTTTGCTGTTGTTCTGGAATTGATTTGCACTTTTTGCACCAAACTACGTTCATCTCTAGGAGACAGAATGCATCTCCTTCCTGAGCTTTATTATGGCTGCGTGGTCCCATGGTGTTTATACTTGCATACTATTGTTTGTACAGATGAACGTGGTACCTTCAGGCATTTGGAAATTGCACCCAAGGATGAACCAGACTTATGGAGGTCCACATTTCTTTTTCTGAGGTCTTGGCTGATTTTTTTTTTTTTTTTTTTTTTTTTTTCATGATTTCAAGCAAAGAGGCACAGAGTTTGAAGGTAGGCCTTAAAATTCATCCACAGGTACACCTCCAGTTGACTCCAATTAGCCTATCAGAAACTAATTGGCTAATTGCCTAAAGGCAATAATTATTGACATAATTTTCTGGAATTTTCCAAGCTGCTTAAAGGCACAGTTAACTTAGTGTATGTAAACTTCTGACCCACTGGAATTGTGATGTAGTCAAATAAAAGTGAAACAATCTGTCTGTAAACAATTGTTGGAAAAATGACTTGTGTCATGCACAAAGTAGCCAAAATTATAGTTTACTAATATGAAATCTGTGGAGTGGTTAAAAAATTAGTTTTAATGACTTCAACCTAAGTATATGTAAACTTCTGAGTTCAACTGTACATGCTTTACTGCAACAAACACTACTGTACTAAAGAGGTATCTACACTTGTTCACTTCACACATTTTTACTGACCAAATAGCTATCCGATCATGAAAAGTGTAAGTGCCCTGCAAGATGCAACTGAGACAAATAGGAATCCGATCACTTGTGAGGAGGCATGGGAATTGTCAGAATTTAAAGATTTCGGTTCCTTAAAGGGATAGTTCACCCAAAAATGAAAATTCTCTCATGATTTACTCACCCTTATGCCATCCCAGATGTGTATGACTTTCTTTCTTCTGCAGAACAATTTTTAGAAGAATATCTCAACTCAGTTGGTCCATACAATGCAAGTGAATGTGATCGGACCTTTGTAGCTCCAAAAACCACATAAAGGAAACATAGAAGTAATCCATATGACTCCAGTGGTTTAATCCATTTCTCCAGAAGCAATATAATACTAAACTAAACAGGCACCACATGTGACTTTCAGATGTAAATGTGAAAGTGAAAGTGGAAATTACATTTTGATATGTTTCTCACCCATACTTATTACATCGCTTATGAAGAAATGGATTTAATCACTGGAGTCTTATGGATTACTTTTATGTTTCCTTTATGTGATTTTTGGAGCTACAAATGTCTGATCACCATTCACTTGCATTGTATGGACCTACAGAGCTGAGATATTATTCTAAAAATCTTTGAGTTCTGGGTAGGGTTGCACCAGCTGTGCGTAAGGTCTCACGTAAGTTAGGACGTAAAGTTCACACTAAGTGCTTAGGAACTATTAGTTAGTTTGTAACTAAGTCAGTGCTTAATTTGGTTGCACCACCTGTTTTTAAGGCAAGACTTAGCTAATATGTTGTAAGCTCTCCGTAAAGTAATACTTAGTCGCATAATATGACGTTTACTTGTATTGATCCAATAAACAGCCTTGAAATTTGTGCTCAGAAGTGTTAAAAAGCCATGAATTTCAATTTGATCTTGTTACGGTTGATGTTCAAACCTGGTTTGTTCACGTAACTCTCAGCTGTAATAAATTATATCATTGAATGTACATTAAAATACGATAAGTATTTTTGAAAAGTAGATTTGATAAATAGTATATTTGCCCTATGTAAATACCAATATATAGGTACTGTATCTAAAATAAATAAGGGCAGATAAATAAATACTAATACAACAGGCTGGAAAAATAGACATTTATTCATTTTAATATCCTATATATATTTTGAATGTGTTGAAACTTGACACCGGACGACGCACCCTGAAAACTGCATCGTTAGAATGGTTTCATGCTGAAGAGCCGCTTAAAAGATTTTTTTTTTTCTCTCTTTAAATCTAAATGAGTGAAAATATCAATATCATACTGTATGCCGAAAGGATTGAAGCCTGTCATGCAAAACAAGCTCATTGATGTCATAAAATATCAGTCTGCTTTTTTATTCCAACCGATACTCCTGGTTGGAGGCTTCCGTAAATATTTAGTTTATACGAAGGGTTACGTTCTACTTTAGTTTAATGGCTCAAATATTTAGTAGTGCGTAAATTGTGACTTAGTGCCCATTTACGCCACAACTATGCTAAGTTGTAACTTACGGATAGCTGGTACAATTGGTTCCTGGAGAAGAAAGAAAGTCGTTCACATCTGGGATGGCATGAGGGTGAGTAAATGATGAGAGAATTTTCATTTTTGGGTGAACTATCCCTTTAACGGTTCCATTAAAAAAAAAAAAGAAATTGTATCTTTATTTTAGTATTCACCATTTGTTCTCGGTTCTTGGTTCCCAACCCTACTTGGGTGGTGACATTTGAAGCATACAAGACATGAATCGTCCAAGTGTAAATGCATCTATTTGTTTAGTCCACATACATAAACAGAACTACATCAGCATATAGACATTTGAGAGCCTCACAATCCACACATGAGCTAGCAATCATGGATGAGACACAAAGATGTAGCAGCAGTGAAACTGGTGTTTAACATAAACTCTCTCAAACTTACAGAAACCGAATCACTTGAGAAATCATAGCAAAATGTTGCTGCCTGGCACTAGCATCATAATGGAGTTAACTCTGTTATATTTGCATAGCACAGGAGTAGTACCACTGCAAGTATAAATAGGATGTGCATACTAAATCAAAATTACAATCCAATCGATCAAGACGCATGGAGTTAATAAACGTAAATAGACTCTAAATGCATGTTAGCAATTGAGTAGCTACGTATATGAAACATGGTGTCTGCTCTGTCTGATATGTGCTGTATATATCAAGCATCTCTCAGTGGTGCCAGATTAAGCAGCTCGTCGCTTTCACTTTTCACATAAGTCTCCCATTTTCTCTCTCTCATTTACTCTGTCTTTCATTTTCATACATACAGAGGATTCATACATACAGTGCCACATGCTTACATTGGCAGTTTTACAACATTAGCTGCTCATTTCCATTCAATTTGAAACTTTCCAGAGGAATAATGGCATTACTGTTTCACATCCAATGCATTTTAATAGAATATTTCCACATGAATTTGCAAAGAAGAAATATGTTTATTGAATGATCACCGTAAATTACAATAGCTTATCTGACCCAAGTGGATTTGGAAGAAAAGGTGGCTCTCCAGGAAAAGGCAGCATGGAAAGAGCTACAGGAGGGAACTGAGCAGGCCACAGCGATACCAGAGCTGCTGAAAAAGCTTGACAGACCAAATGAAATCAATCTATACTACTTTGGGGGAGTGGAGCTGCTCACACAGGCTATTAAAAACTGTAAGTTCACATGATTCATTCAGAGTCTCCCTTTTTTCAAGAGGTAATTTTGTTATTTCTTATTAATTCCATTAATCACCAGTGAACTCTGTGCAGCTGTTTATGGTAAGCTCAACAAATGCTTGAGCCACAGTGTTGAAGTTCAGATTTGTGTGAAATATGCCTTCAGTTTACTCAGTGTTGTTCCAGCAAGCAGGGTGATATTTCTTGTGCTCAGGATCGATAAAGAGAGAAAAGGAGTGAGGCATTTTGTGCGGAGGGCTCATTGATTCTGCTTTGCGGTTCATTTGCAGTTCATGATGAGCAAACTAATCCTCATGATCAGCCACTGAAGACAGATGCAGGCCCTATCACGAGCACAAGCCCAAAGGCTTTTAGACTCTATTAGTGAATGTATGCATTACCTTTCAGTTTGTCTGTCTCTACTCAATTCTGATCTTGTGCCAATATACCTTTGCACAGATCAGTGCATAAAATTTCGATTCGATCTTTGGCAATTGCGACTACTAAATGACTACTCAAGCTGTGAAATGTCTTAATGTAAACAATTAACTAAACCCAAAACTGTTTTTTCAACAAAATAGGCAAAATATCATATTATAAAGGTGAAATAAATGTCAGATTGTATGTCAGATTGTAAATAATTGCACAAGAAGTATCTACTAACTGCTGAACAACACTCTGTTCTGGTTTCACATTTCATATGCTGTCAATCAATTACATCACTGTTTTAAAGTTATTGGCTGTTTGTTGGCAAGTCCTTCCCATTTTAAAGCTCGACCAATCAGCAAATACGTTGATGGAAAGCAATCAGATTTGATGGAAAGCAATCAGAGTGTCAATTAGGCAATCAGATGAAGCTCCCATAGACTCCCAGAGAAGCACGGCATCGGGGTGGGACTCTAAATTATGTGTTTAGAGCTTCTCGTCCAATGAACATCCATCTTTACTCACCTGTAATCTACTGTAATGGTTCGGGTATCTGCCATATACTCTCACTGAGAGTTTAAATAGAGCTATCTGGGTCGTGTGTCCACTGACCTCTATGGACTTATTCATGTCGAAAAAAGCAGATTGCGTTACTTGAATGAATGGTGCGACAGTGGTGTGATATTTTACACTTTTATTCACTAAAATATATGCATTTACAGTGAATGGAGCCTGGGGCTTTCAAACTTTAAAAAGAATATAAAGCACTATAAACCTGTCATAAAAGTAGTCCTTACAACTTTTGTGCTATATTCCAAATCTTCTGAAGCCATACGATAGCTTTTTGTGAGGAACAGTCTAAAATTTGAATCATTATTCACTGACAATCTTCCCCTCTGATGAGCTTTTCACCGCTGCAACTGAATAATTGGTTTAAACTCAAGAAACAGATCAGTCTGATTTGTGAACGAATCATTCAGATTGATTGCAAAGATTTGACTGACTTTGCTATACTCCTCTCATGCAAATGCTAAGAAGAGCTTGGGTGTATGTCTGGATTTTCAGTGAATAACTTTAATGTTGGTCTTGACTTTCTACCTTCTATATTGTTGTCCTTAAAGCTATTTTAAGTGTTGAAAGTAATCTGCTACTAAAGTGAAGGCCTCTAGACAAAGTTCTGCACACTGTGCAGCTTTTTCTTGAAAGCTTTCCAATACGGAAAGCTTTATGCCAATGTTTTGTACATGCAAGATATCGAATGGGTCTTTGTGAACTAATGTCTTGTGTTTCCACAGAAAGAACCCTGCCTTTGTGTAGATAAGGGAACACTCTTTCTCTTGATGAGCTTTTGTTTATTCTCCTTGCTCGCACTTTTGCCCTTGAACAAAACGTATTGTGTGTCTGAGGCTGGTTACTGTGCTTCAGTGTTGATATATGGGGCTCACTACACACCTAGTAACACTGATGTTATCTGGTGTCCCTCACAGGTACTGGGCAGACGTTATTCAGATTAAACAATGGCTTCAGTATCATTAATGGCAATAACATTGTAAGAAGGTAAGGTTGCTAAAGAAGTGATCTTGACAGTTTGTGGTCAGTGTGTACTTTGAACATTTAGAAATGGGTTATGTAATATAGCATAATGATCTCCAGATACTGCCATATTTATATAAAATTATAATTGTATTAGAAGCTTTATACATAGTGCTTAGTAGGGAGAAAACAGGTAACGTATGTGTACGTACTGCATTTAATAATTCTTCCTTTCACATCTGTATAGTGTAGTGAAGATTTTTAACTACTTAAAATGGTATTTTGTGAGTGGCTAAGCCATTTGGCTTATCGTATTTTAAAAGAATGGCTAATTATCCCACTTTACCTGTTCACCCTATATTCATTCAAATGTGTATGCACAATCCCAAGTATGATTGATTTACATCCTCAAATTTGTCAAACAGATTTATCTTTACTTGTCATTTTTCTTAATCCAATGAAAAAATGCTATTAAAATTAATTGACTAAGTTGAATGCATTTAAGCAACAGATATGTAACCTTGTCTCTGCAATGTGATCATGTTTTGCACAGGATTTCCCTTTCCATCATCAGAATGACATTTACATGGTTTACTGTATCTGTATTTGACAGTGATTGGTTGGTTTGTTTAGGAGATCCGCTGTGTTTGTTTCATACAGTTTGTATGCATGTGGTCCCTCATCTTTAAAACATGTCCATTTAACTCCACATGAACCACAGTGACTGACTCAGTCAAGTGCCATTCTTTTAACTCTGGTTTTTTCTTTCTGTGTTCAGCTGTCTCTCACAGAATTTTAAAGATCCATGTGCAGTGGATCTATGCGTGTCTGTCCTGAGACTATGGAGGGCAGTTTGCAGTGGAAATGGTAAGATGCATCACGTGAGTGTATGAAGCTTTTCCAAAGTCCTTGAAAATGAAAGATGTTATTGCTGAGGAAAAAATAGCAATCCCAATTGCGCATTCCTCTATTTTTCTATTAAACTCCCTCCCTATGGACAACTTAAAAGGTATCGACACCACTTGATCCGGTTCTGCATTTTCCCCTCTTAAAGTAATGAGGATTTGTGAAATTGTCTGAATCCAAGTCGATATCAATTTATCCTGTTCCAGCCTACTAGTAGTGAAATTGTTATTGCCTCCACATTTAAAAAGCCTGTTTAGTAAGTAGTTTGTGCCCTTCAGTTATATTCTCATTAACTGCTCAACTAAATCTGCATTTGTCTCAATTAAACCCTCTCCATAATTGTCTTCCTTCCAGAGCAGAACCAGCAGCTGTTGATTGAGTGTCCCAATGCTAGAGAGTACATTGTCCAAATGTTGGCATCACCAGTACTTGAAATACACAGGGAATGCCTGGAATTGCTCAGCATGTACTCACATACTCAGGATGGAAGAGACCTGCTTCTAGACAACCTGAATTTATACCAGTGGGTATCATATTGATAAGGGCATTAAATGATGTGCCTTGAATTTAATTATTTAAAACATAAACACTTGAAGCCAGATGAACTATTTAGATATTGCTGAAAATGTGAAACCAAATGGAATTGATGTATAAGTCACACTGCTAAGAATTAATGTTAAAATAGTTATGTGTGTTAGATCATTTTACATCAAGGGTAATGATTAAAGTGCATACTCCAAACTAGGCCTAATTAATAAGTAATAAATCCAGATATCATTAACTGCTTAGAAATTAGGCATGATTTTAAAGATATTCCATGTTTATATTGAGACGATTTTAATCTCTTAAAATATAAGATTTGTTTTCCTCATGTGTTCTGTACAAATAATGATTCTTTGCATAGCCTTATAGTGATATTTAAAAAGTGTTGGAAATTCGTTATCAAAAGTGCCTGGTTTTCTTTTACAATATTTACAGTGTAAGTACATTTGGATGTTGGTTTCATCTTAACCTTCCCTGTTGTTTACAGAGCAGAGCAAGAGATAATATTTGAAAGTGTGGTGTTCTCACGGTATCTGTGAATCATCTCATTAGCTAGCATGTCGAAGGCCCCCTACTGTTAAAGCATGTTTTATTAAAGTCCTTTTAATTAACCCCTCATAATGAATGCATTCTGTCCTCTGTAGAATGGCAGAGAACCTGATGGGCTGCGTCTGCCATGATACGAGCTTTGCCTCTGCGCTGACAGTTCTGGAGAACTTGACTGCAGAAAATAAGTATGCATGGTCAATATATTTTGCCTTAACATATCCCATGGCCTGTTTGCATTTGAAGTTGATGAATGCCTGCAAAAGAGACGAGAACTGGATCCTTTTTACGAAATCTTTGGCACGACTCACCCAAGAGCCCATTAGATCCCCATACATCACAGTCTCACGTATTAAATCGAGACACATTCAAATTCATTCATCTCAACAGCTCAGGCCCCTTGAGATCGCAAAGTGAACACATTTAAGGCAAAACAATCCATCACATTCAAGAATCCCTCCATTTATCTCTGTGACTGAAATCAGCCTTACACTTTTTCTAGGCATTCGCCATCTTACAGATAGAGAAAGGTTGCTCATGGTGACCAGGATATTCAATTAAATAGCAAGCCACTTCATGCACAAAAGGAAATGAGAATGGCGCAACGGTTTGATAGATAGTCAGTGAAATGTGGTTAGTGAATTCAAATTGCTCTCTTGTTTCTAGATAAGGATGGTTAGCCGGATTGGTCTTGTCTCGTGTTGTATGCTGGCAGTCAGCAATGTGAGATCTGAAACCATAGCTCTGCTTGGATTAGTGCTCACCACATTATAATGTTTTATCATTTTCCCCCAAAGGCTCAGTGTGCACTACAGCAAGAGGGTTAGCTGAGGTTTTAGAAAAAACATCTGTAGTGCTTTATTCTACGTTTGAATTAAGTAGTCGTTTTTATATCATGAATTTGTTTTGGTTTGTCTTTTACAGATTTAAGATTCAATCAAGGGAGAATTTCACAGCAGTTTTTGCCCTTCCTTTTGAGCATCTTCTGGTGATGTATAATAATGTCTTGAAGCATCATTAGCTTTTAAAATTGTCCTCATTATGGCTAATACAGTTTTTCCAGGGTAAATTCGTAATAGTAGGTATTAGTACATACAGTGTACACAAACATTTTTGTACTTTTTGTACTTTTTGAAATGCACAATATCAATGTATAGACAGCATCTAAAATGCGAACATTAAAGAAATACAAAACTTTTGCAAGGGTACCGCTGAATGTATCGAGTTCAGTACTTAGACACAATCCCATGAAAAATATTGTTATTTATAAATTAAATCCAGACTAATAGAAGTCATTTGCATAAGTTATTATCATCAAAGTTTAACAAGTATGACAAGTCAAACAATGTTGAAGATAGTGGGTATGTTTTGTCAGTGGTTTGACCATTCTTTAGAAATAACAAAGAACAGAATGAAACTGTCAAAAAGGTAAATGTGTTAACTGCATTAAATAATGTAATGCCATTTAACATATTTAATTAATCTAATATATTATAAATGCAAAAAAAATCAACATATGAATTCAATATTCTAAAAAACAATGAAACAAAGGATTTTTGTCTTGTACTAAAATTGTTTATATGTAAAAGTGTTTTAGATGCTGTCAGTATATTGATATTATACGTTTCAGTGTCTATCCAAACATATGAAAAATGTAAATATGAAAGAACCACACTTTATGTACAAATCACTAAAGACATCACGTTGGGTTTTCCTATGTTAACTTGAAGTTCTTCATTTTTAGTCAAACATTGTGACAGCCAACCCCAAGATACTAGCTTCCTTAATTTCTGTGATTGGGTGCATGGCTCTGGATGATGTCATTGGAAAGAAAATGGCAAGCCGTGAAGAATTTTGGAGATGCTCTCTCCAAGCTATGGTAAGCTTGATTCAGATGATAACCCTTTACATCACGACGAGCTTCCAAATGCTACGTCCTTGAATGTTACTGAATAATGTATGACATTGCAGTGTGAATTTTGATTCAGCGCGTTTGTTTCTAAGCTCCTTTTGCTATCTTGTTGCATGAGCTTTGAAACAACCATTTCCCACAGATGCTAAAACTGCAAAATGACACAAATTGAATTTCCGGCACTGTCAAAATAAAGCTCTGTTTTTGTCACAGGAGCAGTGCAGTGGCTGTGAATGTAGAAGTGTCCTTTATCCCCTCTTGGGTCTGATGATCAACTTAGGCTCAAATCCCTCTCAAGTTGTACAGGTAAAGTAGGAATTTGGATACATTGGGCTCTGGCTGAGCTCTCAGCCAGCACATAAACAGTTTTTGTAGCCGAAGGAAAGGGGCAATTGGATAGGCTGTTCTGTTAGCACATCCATATGTTGCAATCATGCCTAAAAATCATGCCTGAAAATGCAGAGGAATGGAGAAAACATTTTTCGCCTCTCTTTTAAAACAGAAACATGCTGTTCTGACCAGCAGCAGGTGCCTGGGCTTGCTGAGTGATCCCCATGGAGGCATCATCACAGTGAGTTGAATTCTATTTACCAAGGCCAAAGTGAGCTTTAACCCAACCTCTGATGGCTGGAGCTGCTCTGACATTTGAACAGTAGATGTCTGCAAATACATTTACTGAAATGTTTATTTTAATGGATGTGGGGTTGTTCTGGAACCCAGCTTACTGGCATTTCTAGAACATCTTTACAATGAATCACAAAACACAAACATGTATAGGGGAAATTCACAATGATGAATTCGTCCACTGATAGCATTGTCTGTTCACACATGCTGTCTGCATTGTTTTAGTACCCAGTTAATTAAATGAATTATACAAGTCAGGTAATGCCGTAAACATGCCCAAAAATTGCATGGCACAATTTATTTTTCATTTTTATGAATAACTATTGCCATGATCAATCGAAAATGTAGAAAACCATCTCTCTGACATAAAATTCTGTTTACTGCCTGCTTTCCGCAGGTGCTATTAGTGTAACATTAAAGGGGTCATGACATGAGGAATAAAATTTTCCTTAATCTTTTGACATATAAGAGGTCATTGTAGTATAAAAACATACTGTAAGTTTCAGAACTCAAAACTCATTCTCTACTTCCAATTGTGATGTCACACTGTGGTTGACATTTGCATCTGACCGCTTACACAACAACACATTAACAGCTACTTTACCTTATCACTTCTGTTTCCCCGCCCAGTAGCAGTGAACAGTGGCAAGGAGAGAGAGCAGGTCAGTCAAGAGCAGAGAGCCAATCATAACAGTGGGTGTTTACTGTCAAGTCTTAGAGGTGAAGCAGCACCAAAACCAAGCGTTTCTGAAAAAGGGTCAGAATAAGGGTGAAAAATGATCATGTTTTACAAACATATGTCTGATTTTTGTGCAAAAAAACAAAAACAAAAAAAAAAACACTACTAATATTATAAATGAACCTCAAGGAGCATTAAATAATAAAAAAGGCATGTCATGACCCCTTTAAGTGTGCCAGACAAATAGCGCTGAGTTTTGTGAAAAAGATACAATCAATAATAAGCTTAAAAGGATAGTTCTTCCAAAAATGAAAATGTTCTCATCATTTACTCACCCTCATGCCATCCAGGATGTGTATGACCTTCTTTCTTCAGCAGAACACAAAGATTTTTATGAATTAATGAATGAACGTTACATTTATATAGCACTTTTCTGACACTACACTCAAAGTGCTTCACACAGTGAACAGGGGACTCTCCTCACCCACCACCAGTGTGCAGCATCCCCCTGGATGATGCAACGGCAGCCATAGTGAACCAGTACACTCACCACACACCAGATATTGGTGGAGTGATAAAGCCAATTCAGTGGGGGGAATTTGGCAAGGACACCGGGGTTACACCCCTACTCTTTTCAAGAAGTGTCCTGGGATTTTTTTAATGACCACAGAGAATCAGGACCTCGGTTTAACATCTCATCTGAAGGATGGTGCCCTTTTTTACAGTATAGTATCCCCATCACTATACTGGGGCATTAGGACACACAAAGAGCACAGGGTGAGCACCCCCTTCTGGCCTCACTAACACCTCTTCCAGCAGCAACCTTAGTTTTCCCCAGGAGGCCTCCCATCCAGGTACTGGCCAGGCTCAACCCTGCTTAGCTTCAGTGGGCAACCAGTCTTGAGCTACAAGGTGATATGGCTGCTAGAAGAATATCTCAGCTCTGTAGGTCCTCACAATGCAAGTGAATGGTGATCAGTCCTTTGTAGCTCCAAAAATCACATAAACGAAACATAGAAGTAATCCATTAGACTCCAGTGGTTAAATCCATATCTTCAGAAGTGATGTAATAGGCGTGGGTGAGAAACAGATTAAAATGTTAGTCCTTTTTTTACTCTAAATCTACACTTTCACTTTTACATCTGAAAGTCACATGTGGTGCCTGTTTAGTTTCACTTTCACATCTGAAAGTGAAAGTTAAAGTGAAGATTTAGAGTAAAAAAACCCACACCTATTATATTGCTTCTGAAGACATGGAATTAACCACTGGAGTCTTATGGATAACTTTTATGTTTCCTTTATGTGAATTTTGGAGCTGCAAAAGTCTGATCACCATTCACTTGTATGGACCTGTAGAACTGAGACATTTCTGCTGAAGAAAGAAAGTTGTACACATCTGGGATGGCATGAGGGTGAGTATATGGGTGAACTATCCCTTTAAAAGGAAGGATGGAACATTTGTAAGCCACATTAAAGGATTAGGCTTTGTTCCTGCATATTTTGTGGCACCTTGTCATAATTGTTGCTCAAGCCATGTCACGGCACTGAAACTCCACCACTGGGTGTAAAAAGCTGGTTCCATTTTTATATATAAGGAAGACAAAGACAAGGATGTGTCACTTTAATTTTACTCTGAGAAACAGCCTGACTGGAGAGATCTAACGCACTGAAGCATTTAATCCTGCAAAAGCCATATGGGGTAAATTCACCACTTTAATGCACATGGTTCTTCAGCAAAAATCCCTTAGTCTCATTCACTAATCACCTACAGTCCAGTTTAACCAGGGGTTAAATGTGCTAAAATAGTGCATTATTTTAATTAAGTCACTGTTTTAATGAAGTCACCATCATTCTTTTCAGCACAAACACGCCTCCTTTCTAACGATAGGAGCTGTAGTTTCAAACATATTGTCTTTTTTTGTCTATGGCTTTAGAGAGCTGCAGGTTTGCTAAGTGTCCTCCTTCCGGAGTCTCTTTCTGCCACTCAAGAAGTCGTGGAGAAAGGAATAGTGAAGAGACTGCTGAAGATTCTGAAGGTAGAGCCTATATCGTGTTTTAGCACTCAATATAATGTTTTTTTGTTTTTTGACTAAAATGAATAAATATGACACAATCAAATATTAACTAAATTTAAAGGAGATTTCCTTCAAAATACACAAATTATGACTAAAATAAATAAATGTGTGAAAATGAACACTGGTGAAATGGTACAGTTTGCTTGTGTGTCTGTCGTGTCAGGGAGGAGGAGAGATGAGCTCCAGATACTCCATTAAAGCCCTGACAGTGTGCACTGCCTCTATCCCACCAGCCTGTGAGGAGATGGTTAAGCTTGACAAGAGTGAGTTCTGAGGGGTGGGGAGGCAGAGGACTGGATTCAATAAGATGTCTAAAAGTTCTGTGGCCTTACAGTGACTTTGTGTGTATGTGTGTGTCTGTGCGGCTGGGTGTGCTTTGTTTATTCAGGTCTGCGCACTTTGAGAAAACTTCTGGGCAGTACTGATGAGGTGGTGGTGGGGAATGCAGCTCTGTGTATGGGGCATTGCTTAGGAGTGGATGGAGCTGCCACTAGCCTCCTTGACACAGACTGTGTATTGCTGCTGCTACGCCATGCTGCCAGCAACACCAAGAGAGCAGCCGTTCAGCAGAATGCTGCCATCACCCTTGGGAAGCTATGCAAAAAAGAGCCCAGGTATAATTAAGTCAGACCTTTTGTAGTAACAACCTGTATTATATTGGTTAACATATGCTGATGCCCTAATACACTGAAGTGATTCGCTCTTCAAAATTAACCTTAACGAGATGTGCTTTTTGTGTTTCACTCAGATCTGCAGTATAAAGACTTTGGGGTCATTCAGACAGAATGCGTCCTTGTACAGCACCATGGATAGAGCAGAACGCAAGTTTCTCAAAGCAGATTTTTCTTAAAAGTCATTTTAACTTGACACTGCACCTGAAAAACGCGGTGCTCCTACACGAGACACTGAAAAACAGCGTAACGTGGCACAACTGCAAAAGACGCATGTCTAGCGCATAATAACATTAAAAAACTGTTGACACTTCAACTTTTAAAAATACATCTTGAGACAACTGCATTCTGCTTTATTCGTTGCAAGGCCTCTAGCTTTTTTTTAAAGCAAGCACGGATTCAGTCTGAATGGCCCCTAAAACTAAATGATGATCACTGGGAAAACTAAAATGTTTAGAAAATGCTATGACCCTTTTAAACCAATATGATTCAGATATAAACATTCATTTAGGAGTATTTGCAATGTGCTTGCATTATCACAGTTCAATAAAATTCTGTAAAACTGTAAAATTCATAATATTGCTCTTTATTTTACAGCTGTTATCAAGTATGCTTACGGATGTGACAGTCATTTGTTTTTAATTTATGAAGGTGCTTTCTCTGTGTCCACATATTCAGGCCTTAGAAAAGTAGTAGCTCCTCAAGTCTGTTAGTTGAATGTTCTTGGGGCATCTTATATTTTCCCAGTCAGCATCCAGCAAGGACAATCAGACAGTTTGTCAGGGAATCAAAAACTTACAGCATTTGAGCTTCTTTTCAGTGAGTTTCAAGACTTTGATATCACACATTCTGGACAGAAAACAGTGGAAGGCACAGATCAGCTAAATATATTATACATAACAGAAGAAACTACTTCATATGCAGAGCAAATCACCAGGTCATGTTTTCATATATGCTTGTTTGCATTTAATATTCTTAGCTCTGGTTTTATATTTTGCTTGTCTTAGTTCATTGTGTGGCCGAAATGAGAGGGGCCCTTATTCTGTTGGTTTGATAAATCTCTGTTTTGATTTTTCAGGCACATGGTGAAACTCAGGGAGCTCCATGGTTTAGAAATCCTTCACTCCTGTGTGAGATTAATCACATGAGCCTCTACCCTCATTCAGTTCTTCAATCAATGACCCCATAACTCAGGGCAAGCATGCAAACCCACACACAAAAAAATACAGATGAATGCTGTCCTTTGGTCCCCAGTTAAGATGCTCATCTGAAGTGAGGTCACAAATTACTGTCATGCCTTTAGGCCTAGCTTGATTATGCAGCTGTTTCCTGTGTTCATTTTAATTAGAGAGAATTTACATTGACACGTGACTCTGTTATCTGCTGTCATAGTAAACATGTAGCCCCAGGACAATATTTAAAACGTTTCAGTTTCCTTTCATCCCAAATGTTCCACTTGGGAAGTGTGTTGCCTTGATTACATTTGCTCTCTGTTTGTTGGTAAATGGATTAATGGTAGCTTTCATGTGTTGAATAAAAATTATTAATAAAACTGCATTTGAAGATAATTATGCTTAAAGCCTGTTCATGTTTGCAGACTTCATAGCTATTGAAAGCTTTTGATGATCTAATGAGAAAAAAAGGTAATACAATTCAAGTCGATGAGAGTATAATCCAGGGTTTGGGACAGGATTTTAAAAACTGACTGCAATTTAAAGCCATGACATTTTAGGTTCGTCCCAGAGCATGTATTTGATTCTGTTTCTATATCTGTCAATAAAAATATACTGAGATAGAAAGATGGTACAACACCATCCTAATAGAAACAGTTAACCCAAAACAACAATTATGTCATCATTTACTCACCCTCATGTTGTTCCAACCCAGTATGACTTTCTTTCTTCTTTGGAACACAAAAGCAGGAATCTCAAAGTCTCAAAAATCTCAAATCTCATTTCCCTGTCCGTATATTCAGACTTGGCACGCTGTGTTCAGTAACGAGAAACCAATTGCATTTGGAGATATTGATTTCAAATCTGCCGTGGTGCATGTTGGCACATCAAATTTGAATATACACATGAATATGTCACAAAAAGTTATCATATGGCTTCAAAAGACTTGGAAAAAAGCACACAAGTCATATAAACTACTTTAAAGATCTTTTTATTGTGCTGTTTACCATTTTTGTAGCTTGACAGGTCCTTGGGCTGGATTCACGACTACCATTACCTTCCATGAAAGTACCATTTTGTTTTTTTAATTTGTACAAAAAAAAAGTTACAAATGTTTTGTATTCCCGAAAAACTTCATAAGAAAGTTCTTGAAGATTTTGAACTTGAGAAGGAGAAAAAAAAAAAAAAAAAAAATCTTAAAAATCATTGTAAATATCATCTTAAAGTTAGGATATGATTCCGCTTTGAAACCATGTAAATGTTATAACTAAAATTAAACAATAAATGTTGTTTTGAAGCTTCTTAATGTGGTGACTGCAATCAAATTAAGGTGTTCTTAAGAAAATATTTGATAACGTAAGAATTTTTCAATAATTGCACTTAGGAACATTCTTACGAACTTCTAATAATTTACCTAAGAACTTTCTTATTTTTTTTTATTTATTTTTTTGTGAATCCGGCCTCTGGTGACTTGGAAAAGAGCAGCATGAACATCCTTCAAAATGTTTCATTTTGCATTCTACAGAAGAAACATGAGAGTGAGTAAATGATTACATAATTTCATGTTTTGATGAACTGTTCCTTTAAAATTATATAATAATGATATAACCAACCCCTAATTTTTCTTTGGGCTTCAAGCAAGTGAGTGGTGGAGTTAAAAATTAATGTTGTAATTTTCTTTTCTAGTGTATATTTCTACTTGTTTGCACTATCAGTGATATAGATTATGCTGTAATCTCTCTACCACAGAAAATGTTCCAGCTTAATGTACCTGAAGAGGAACTGACAAAAGTACTACAAGCTTATTAACAGAACTCTGTACACTGAATTTGAGCCTTATCTAAATCTGTTTAATAATGGATGACTCAAATACTACCTTATCATAGCAGCTCACATAAGTTCTTATGCACATGGAAAATTATACCCAGTCAAACACCATGAGGGCGATGAGGGATTCTACTGACTCAGAAAACCGTTTTATTTTTCTCAGCTTGCTTTTGTTCACGTGTCAGTAATCTAATCTACTTATAAATGACTAGAGAGGAAGGTAGGCTCACAGTGTGACTCCTGA
This sequence comes from Myxocyprinus asiaticus, assembly GCF_019703515.2. Taxonomy (NCBI): domain Eukaryota; kingdom Metazoa; phylum Chordata; class Actinopteri; order Cypriniformes; family Catostomidae; genus Myxocyprinus; species Myxocyprinus asiaticus. Next base: position 20,254,142 of record NC_059382.1, on the reverse strand, counting down.
AGAGGGTTGTGTGAGCTTTGTTGGGAGAGTATCCCGTGTAGTGCATCTCAAGAACTTTATTATGATGCTATATGTGTCTGCCGTCAAAAAACCCAAGGGAGAAGATTAATTATGGAGATTTGTTTTCTATTTTTCATTTTTGGACTCACAGGTATGTACACAAACTTTTTCCTCAATAACTGCTTGTGCTTATCTGATGTCCTCTCTGGTGATCATGTCAGATAAGTAAGTAATTCTCTCAACAGCAGTACATATCATAAGTCAGAGACATGGTTGTTTAAAAACACCTTGAAAACAAACAAATGAAATTGTAATTAAATTAGCTTTAAAGGGATTATTCACCCAAAAATGAAACTTCTGTCATTTACTCATGCTCATATTGTTTCAAACCTGTATGACTTTCTTTCTTCCCTGGAACAAAAAATGAGATATTAGGCAGAATGTTATCCTCAGTCTCCATTCACTTTCACTGCATCTTATCTACCATATAATGAAAGTAAATGGTGACTGAAAATAACAGTAGAAAGAATGTCATATGCTTTTGGAACAACATGATCAGGTGAGTAAATACAACAAAATTTGGAATTCTTCCATTTATTGTCCTTTAAAGAGAGATATTGTTTCATTTACCATAACATTTTGCATACATGTTTGTGCTCCGAAAAGAGGACTGAATTATTCATGAGATATAATGGCAAATTTGCTTGTCCTTACAATGTTATGGACCCATTCTTACATATGCAATAATTCTAACTGCGCCACCAAATCAGCTATTCAGCGATTGTTTAAATTCCCATATTACATATTTGTGAGCCATTAATTATTCATTAGATGGAGCAAACGTTACAATTTGCTTGTCTTGACAATGGTATAGAACAACCTTGTGTATGTAATAATTCTAAAAATGCAACTATCCATTTTTTTGTGTAGTCAGTCGTGAAATTGTATTGCCTCTCAGACTGTTTACATTATCGTATTCATGTGTTTTTTATGAGCACTCTTGCAAGAAATGTTGCAACTCTGCTTTTCTTCAGTCAATGCTAAGGAGGAGGACCTGCAACGCTATCAGTCCCTGCAAACTGGAAGCGTTCTCTTCATAATGACTATGACATCAGAAGAGCAAAACAGCTCCAGTCACAACCGTGGAAAAGGTTCCATTGAAAGCCCTGCTCTCCATACTGTGTCTGTAATCAGTCCTCCAGGGACAGATTTGTTTCATACAACACATGAAAGGCAGCAATCAAGTACAGTAAATGCTACCACAACTATTGCAATTACCTCAAATGGTGCTGGCTTTGTCTCAGCATATGGCACAGGTTCCCTATCCTTGAGTGAAGACAGCAATACAGTGAAGCAGTTTCAATTCAAAGGAGATCTCCAGTTGATCTCTAATGATGAAGGGAATGTTCACCCCTCAGCAAAGGCTGAATTTGAGCCAATGATAAATGACACCATGACGCCTGCTGCTCATGTGTCCAGAGGCAGGGAAATGATCTCTGCTTTACATCACACTTCGCTGAAAAGCAAGAGTCAAACAGTCTTAGACTCCATTACTCTTTCACCCACAAATGGCATTCCCATGGTATCTGCCTCTGATCAGCCAGTAACTGATGACCTTGGGGAGTCAAATGAGAGTGTGGCAAGACAAGGCGAAAACAAGAATGAAAATTGGACTCTGAAGTCTTTCGCAACTGACGACCCTCTGAATCGCACTGAACCAATTCAAGTAGATGAGATTTCTTTGAATAAGAACCATACTACCATTATGCATTTGGCAGTTTTGCAGGATAAAGGACTTTTAACTACAGTAGGCAGTGCTTCTGAGTTGGGAATTGTTGGTCAAAATCCAAGAAATGGATTTGTACATGAGTCAAAAGTGCATAAAAATCTACCCTCTCCAAGCTCAGTGATCCTTGAAACTCCATTACAAGGGAAATCAACCAGCCAAGTAGGACTTAATAAAATGACAGAAAGTAGCAGAAATCTCAGCACCAATGGACCAAATCCCATCTTGAGGGTGTCACTAAATGGCACAGATGAAAAGCGCCCAGACTCAATATTTTTGTTTGTAGCTTCAAAGCTGGCACCTACAAAGTCTCAAGACAAAACCACACTAAATTATTTTTCAAACAATGTAACAGCTGCGGGCGAAATACACTTGACAAAACAATTTGTGACCTCACGGTTGACATCTGACTCTTTGCATAGAATTGTCTCCACAAGTAATGAACGAGAAAGCAAATTGATTTTTCATACCAAATCAAGTAAAGAGCATCAAATTAAACCAATACTTCCATTCCAAACATCAACAACCAGTTCCCTTCATCGTCTAAATAAAAGTGATGCCCAACCTAACAATGACCTTTTCTTGGCCTTTCAGAATTCTTCATCTTCTCAAAGCCATTTTCTCCAAACGCCGGATCTTTGTACCAAAGTATCTATTAATGCCAGAACATTGAATATCTCTGTGATAGAGAAACGTAACAGAATAGATAATTGTACAATTTTGCTCAGTAAATTGATGGCCTTTAGTACCCCACCATTTACCTATGCAGAGGAAGGAAGTACAGCAAGTGCTAAGAGAAATTTTATAAAACTGACTCAAAGTTCATTTACTGCTCTGCAAACCCTTTCACCACAAGCAGGTACTTTAACACATCCTAATCAGTTTGAAAAATTATCTACAGCATCACATTTTCCACCTCTGACAAAGCTTCACAATGTGTTTAATGTGTCTCAAACTCACTTTGGTTCAAAAAAATTGAAGCCTTTTGTATCAAATCCTACAGAACTCACACCAGCTCAATCTACTCGAAAATTCAGTGAGCTTGCATTGATTCAATCTTCATTTACATCTTCGACTGTTAAGAGGTTAAAAAATATACAAGACTTCACTAAAGTCTACTCTACAGACCAAAACAAAGAACACACAGTGTCACAAAAAGGCAAATCACTAATATCTGAGAGGCCAAACAGGAACATTAGCATTAACTCTACCATACCTTCAACAAGCGACAAAAGGACTTCACTATTTCATGTTCCACTTATTCTTCCAACACCTCAAAATACTAACAGCAATGTATCCAAAACAGCTTCTTTCACATCTGCCATGGCAATAAAGATCTTGATTATAAAACCCTCACCTTTTGAACCCCAGGTGTTTGTTGCAAATAAGGTTTTACAAAACAAGACCTCGCCGCTATCAACACCGTTTAGTAAGTCGCAAAATATTGTGACAACAGATGCCACATTTATCTTAAAACTTTTGGCCATCTCTAAGAAAAGTAGTAGCGAAAGCATCTTTTTAAATCACTCAACGACTGGAAAGATTGGTTTGCCATTAGGTGACAAACAACAAGACCTTAAAAACCAAAAAGCGACTGAGGGGCTTTTTGTTGGCAGCCACACAGTTAGCAGTGTCCCATCAGTCCAAGAGCACATTGAACCTCAACCTGGAGAGGTATTCGTCACAGCAACACTGCAATCACAATCTAGAGCTCAGACTGAGTCATACTTAAAGAAGAGAAATGACACAGTTAAACTAACTACTCTGAAACACAGTGATCACAGCAGTGGCTCAGTTGTAAGCATGAATCAGACCTCGTTGATGTCAATTTTGCCCAAGATTGTTACACTCTCTCAGAACATACTCCCAATACACAGCACATCTGTTTCCCCAGTTGTTTACTTGACTTCTGGGTTTAACCAACATTTAACCTTCTCTGCTTTGCTTGAAACTTCAACATCTGTTGAACAGGCAATGACACAAACAAGTGCTACTCATTTTACTGTTCAACCTATTGCTCCTACTGAGTCAGGTGGAAAGGACAACCACAAAGATTCACTTTTATCACATCAAGGGTTTGCAAATTCAACAGATGTTAAGGAGTATGCTCAGAACATGGCATCCAGCCAAATTTCAGGCATCACAGAGTTGCAAAAAAGACATACAGTGCACACCACAGCTGCAGCACAAACAGAAGCAGCCTTAAACACGTCAGCTTTTCCCTTTTCACCCCTTGAATCATCCACTGCAGCAACCTCACCAACACTTCCTTTGTTTCTCTTTCGAATGCAGACTGTGCTGCACAAAGATTCTTTGACCTTAACCAAAAACCAGACAGAATTTTTCACTACAAGGAAAGAGCAGTCACAAATGGCACAACCTAACTTTCTGTCTGACAAAATGTCTAGTTCAGGCACAACTGAAGATATTCAAAAACACCTTGGGCAGAATGCACTGTCTGCTGTTACTGGGAAAAAGTTATCTCGCAGTGTCTACACGGATTTAAGTTCCACAAGTACAGAGACAGAATCTGTCCCACAAGGTTCATTACAGTCCAGGGGAGGGAGTGAAAATGTTTCAGACAACACTACATCATTTGCAGAAAATGACTCGACTGAGTTTCTGTCAGACCTCCCATTGATAAAGAGGAAGAGGAGGATCACATCACCAGACTCTCTCAGTGGGTAATGACATTGGATTTTTACATCACTTTGATATTGTGGAACATATAGTTGTAGTATTTAATTAGCATTTGTGCTGTGCTAAATCAATAAGCAGCTTGGATTAATAGCACACAACAGGTACAACTTAGTGATTTTCCAATTAAAAATTTATTCTGGGTGCAGAACCATCGACTTATAATTGCCATTGTTGTGGATGGAAAGCTTTTTACCTTACTGGGTAAACTTTAGCTCTAAAGGTACAAATGCGATCTAAGGTGATGCCATCATGGTGGCAAATTGTCATCAACTTGATTAATTTCCACTGCACTCAATTTAATTTTGACTGCTTGATTGTTTTCTTTCAGCCTGGCACACATCTCAGATGATATCTGTGGCACTGGCAACTACACAGCAGAGATGAGTCTGAATTTGGAAAGAGATATCATGCCTGGAGATCTCATCCCTGCCTTAGGAAACCTGCTTGTCGTCATCACCCTGAAAACAAATAACAGCCAGGTGAACCTCAAGATAAAATCCTGCTGCCTCTCGCCCACCGTCAGACTTGATGAATTTAACACCACCTGCTGCATTTTTTCCAGGTAATGTGCTCCTCTCAGGTCATTTTGTGTTAACTCAAATGACACAGTGCCCTTGAACCAAGCTACATTTCACATTATGGTACCAAATGGATTATATGGATCCAATCAAATTTTTATGTGCAGATTTAATACATCAGCAGCCTTCCTGTTTATATGACTCAGCTTTAGCTGGGCACCTTATCACAGGGTAACAGCATTGTAATGATTGGCTAAGAAACATTCCCTCAAACTGTTTAAGTTGAGAAAGATATAAATATCCTGAGCAATGCATGTCTCTGTATTGAGTTGAAAGTTGTGCTGTCAGAGCTATTCAGCAAACTGCTGATGTCTGTGTCCCTGCTGATGTGTCAAGTATTCACTTGCACTAGAACTGCAAGTCTTTTCTGCATGTGAAAGTCTCTGTTGCCAATGACACGCTGCATCTAATACCCAGCGAGAGTACATTGTGTAGTTTCAGTTAGTCAAAACTTCAGATGGCACACCAACGAACCACCCAAAGTCCATTCGCTGAATGTCTGGTTTGATGTATATTGTACACAAAATTAGAAATTACTTTCTTGATTTAGCAAGCTCTAATATGATTTGCTGGATTTACAGAATTTCCAAGATTACCTATAGATAATTGACTATAGTTATTTTTATGGTGCTTTCTGTTCAACTATTCGTAGAGACTGCTGGAACACTATTTGAATGTATTTTACCCCCTGCGATGAGGAGGAGGGCAGGGCTGGGCCATAACTACACACGCCCGGCCCCTAATTGGGCTAATCAGCCGAAGAGAGGGATAAGTGCAGCGGGATGTGGCAGTTCGAGAGAGAGAGAGCCACACGCAGCTGCCGTGGGTGCTTTTATGTTTTGTGTCATTTTGTTTAAGTTTAAATTAAAATATTACTTTGACTGTTCAGCCGGTTCCCGCCTCCTCCTTGCCCTTTTGAAACTTGTTACACCCCAATTGGTCTATTCTTGTATATAATTTATGTTAGATGAACCCACCCCTAAATGCAGGGCTGTATGCTTACTTTTTTAGCTACTTTTTTAGTAATGGTGCTAGTGAACTATAAAATTAATTAACACAAATGAAAATATATTAGCAGACAGAAGAGAATGGTCGCACTATTTTTTCTTATTTACTGCCATGGTTGGGCAAATTACTTAGAAGAAAGTATTCTGCACAGAATAATAAATACTCTCTCTTAAATGTAATCAGTAAGGTATTCCTTTATATTACAAATGTAAAAGTAACTTATATTACTTTTAGAATACTTTTAGAATACATATTATAAAGGCAAGTCACATTTGGAAGAATTATGTGTTATATGGTATGCCATTATTATCTTATCTGAACCGTAACTTTTAACATCCAAGTGAATCTAGATAGCTAGCTAGTTAGTTGTCTGCAAATTTCATGAACTTAGCATGTGCAAATGGGTTCCAATTTGTCATAGCATATTGTACTTTTAATCGCAAATGCGAGAAAAGCTGTCACACTGTACAGTTCTCCCTAAACGGCATTTAAAAAAAAAAAAAAAAAAACACTGTGGTTGGTTGCTTTACATGTCAGTCAGATAGATACTTCCTGTTTGATTGGCTCAGAGTTCCTTTTCCTCACAGAGAGCTAATGTGTCTCTGCGATGTGAACTCCCTTAGGCCGCCTATAGACCCTCATGGCATTAGACTGCTTTCCAGTGTCCTGTCAAAAAGGGCCAGCTTTACCATCAGTCTCTTCCAGATGATCAATTACTCCACTGCTTACCTGCACTGTGACCTGAGTGTGTGCTTGAGGAACCATTCTGAGTGCAGGAAGGTGAGTCTCAACCGTATAACTCAAATAGGCCTCCCAGATGAAAACTTGCCGATCATTAATCACTTTGAAGAGGTCTCAATATTTCTCATGAAAAATTTTCTACTTTTCATTACTCTTCCTCTTTTGATGACAGTGCCTGCAGTTGCTAAATAAATGATATTCCCCAAGCTTGTTACTCTGTCACCACCAGACAGAATGTGAAGTAGCAAGCATTTCGTAGGCTAGCAGACTGTAAACAAGTTTAAAGTATGCAGAAGTTCAGGCAATTCATTTCTGCACTGTTAATGCCTTGATACCAGAATGATCACATTATTGGTTATCCATTTCTAATCCCAGCAGTCAGTTCAGCATCGAAATACACATCCAGTTGAGGAAGCAGGGGCCATCTTGGGCAGCACAGGAAATCGAATTTCTTTTGGTCCTCTTTTGAAAGGAATGGATAATTCATCATTTTCTGAAACAGCAGGTAACTTATTAACAGGTTGCACTGATTTGGTAATAAAACAAACCAATTTGAGAAGAATATTTTTAACCCATGTTATTGTTGTGGCACAGCTGACATGGAAGCGGCGGTGGTGATTATCAGCTCAGTGGCTAGCTGTTTACTGGTGTGTTTGGCTCTGATGCTCGTCTGGATGGCAAACAGACGTTGTCTTGAAAAGTCTGCCTACTGCTGGTCCAGGGCCCTTTGTGATTGCTAACAGAACAAAGATCACAACAAACCAGTCATCCAGATCTAATCAGCAGCGAACACTCAATCATTCACTGATAGTTCCTGAATTGCTCATCACTGTGTTTAGTTGCAGCACTGGGAAACTAATGAAACAATTAACATTGGAAGAAGCGACCCAAAGTGCTCTTGAATAATCATCTAGTTTCTTTAGTGCCAGGCTCTGAGTGTTACAACTGAGCAAATAGAGATTTATTTACTGTAATGTGACTAGTATATATGTATGCTAGTATTCTCCTAAAAGTTGACAAAATACACATTTATTACATGCTCTCTGGAATACTTGATTCTGACTGGTCAATGGTGCCATCTAGTGGTCTGATATTTCTCAGTAACAACCGCACATCCACGAATCAGACCGCATATGCAGGTGTTGCAAGCCATCTTTCCTGCTTTTTGGATCACTGTGCAATCTCTACAAGTCAGCTAATTAATTCATTTCAACTCAAATACATGTTTTATGTGCATATATTTATTTGGCAAGTAGTCTTGTAATAAGATGCATAATGAGCAGTCAGACATTCATTAATTACAAAATAAACACCAACAGAATTCAGACGCAAACCAAAGGTGGATTTCAGCTGTTCAGCGATTTTTTTTCTTCTCATATAATTACTTAATTTCATCGCAAATCAATGTTTCATGTCAATTTATTTGTTTTTTTGGCAAGTAATCTTGTAATAATAGGCAGGGTTGGGGAGTAACGAAATACATGTAACGGGATTACGTATTTAAAATACAAAATATAAGTAACTGTATTCCACTACAGTTACAATTTAAATAATTGGTATTTAGAATACAGTTACATTCAAAAAGTATTTTGATTTCTGAAGAGATTACTTTGCATTTTATTGTCATTTGTTTCATTTAATATTTATTCCTTTCAGATGGAAAACATTTATACATATAAATGATGCGATCCAAAGTGCATTTGAACAGCGGTGAAACACTTTCTTATGATGTGTTACATTCATACGAGCAGACAGAGAACTTTGAAATAAGTTTGTAGCAGAAGAAATAGAAATAAACCTTGTGTAAATTGTCAGCTTTACGCTAAGCTAAAATGCTATTTCTAGCTGTTTTATATGCACGTGATATCAGGCACGATCATATTGTTTTATCAAGAAAATTCACGTTGGATCATAATTTCTTTGATATTAGGGCAAAAATCTTATTCTTGATAATACATTTGTATTGTTTTCCTGTAAAAAACTATCTAAAAATGATCAATTTGATTTATCTTGTTTTAGAAACAACATTGCATAAGATATTTAGGTTTTTTTAACATGTGTATTTTGTCTTACTGTACTGGCAGAGTTTTTATAGTCAAAACAAGTGAAAAAAATCTACCAGTGCTAAAGAAGTAATCCAAAGTATTTAGAATACATTACTGACCTTGAGTAATCTAATGAAATACATTACAAATGACATTTTACAGTAAGTATTCTGTAATCTGTAGTGGAATACATTTCAAAAGTAACCCTCCCAACCCTGATAATAGTATGAATAATGGGTAGTGAGATGGTAATTTTCACAGAATAAACATCAACAGAACTCATAATGCAAACAGAGGTGGATTTTAGCTGTTCAGCAATTTCTTTCTTGTCACATAATTACATCATTTTATGTGCATTAACTCAATTAAATATTTTATGCCCATGTATTTATTTATTTGATTAGTAGCTGTGTAAAAAAGCAAGTTAATGTACAGTCAGCTGGTTGTTTTCGCAAAATAAACCCCTTTAGGTTGATACAATCCCCTTTTCTTCACATCAGGATTCTGATCATCCTGTCGGGGTTAATTTTGTGATAACAACCGACTGACTACATTATCCCTAACTTACAGTCTTTATCTGACCAAACATACCAAAATTCTTGATGACTCATCTTGCACTACACACATTTTTGTCCAATTAAATCTCTCTAGCATTAGAATGTCCCTCCCCTAATCGAGCACGATAGTGATCGTCCACTTTTTCAGCCTTCTTGGTTCTGCCCAGAAGTATTTTTCCAATTAATATTTTCATAAAATCCCTCATAAAAGAGTTCTAAGAATCAAATCAACCAGCTCTGAGGTAAATCACAACATTACAAACTTGAAGCAAAAAGGTATTTCAAAATCTAACAAAAAGACAAAGGTACACAACTGTGTACTTAATGTCTTTCATGAGGGAATGAACTACAATCCCATCGAAACTTGCAAATGATGTAATCGAATTAATAATGTTGAAAAAATATACAAATATTGATTTAAAGTTGATTAACATTCATATATACTGTATATTGAGTTTGAGAGTGCAGGGGAGACCAAATCAATTGCATCATTTTCAGTGCATCATGGAATTGAGAGGTCGTTGCTGGGCTCTTTTGCCATGGTTTGTTTGCCGCCATTCTTTGATTGTTGGATGTTTCTTAGCAGGATCACGGCTAATGTAGTTATTCTCCACAAATTCTGCTATTAAACTGCTATTCTGCAATTAAAGATAGATGCACAAAGGCTTCTCTATAGAGTGTACCCAACACACACATTGGACGTGTTTTGCACTACTGCACATCAGGTTTCACATAATGCATTTACCCTTCAAATAGCCAATATTAGATTAAAAACAGAACTGCAATTAAGTAGTAACATGCATATATTGCCTTTGAGATGCATCTGTATGTAAATTACACAAGGCTGATTACTCAGGTGCAAAGCAGATTTAGACGGAAGAGGGAAATTGTGTTGAAGATCATTTAATAAAAACTGTAATGGTTTCTTGAAATTGAAAGTGTAAACAAAATGGGCCCAACAGGAAATATTACAGAACTGAAAAGAGAGAACATTGAAAGGAAAAAGCTCCAACATCAAATCTTAGACAAAGGATCTTTGAAAGAGAAGAAATACAAAGGCAGAAACAGTGCTGGTAGTTTGTTATGTAATTACTCTCTCAAAGATTTAGGTAATTAGCTTATTGATATTGACTTTATCTTAAGTGGTAAATGTTGTTTAGAACTAATTTCCAATGCTTTCCACATTTCACAGTAAAATAAGTCACTTCCACTGCATCAATACAAGTAGTACATTTTGACATGACTCAAAATGCCTGACTGTGCACCTGGCCCTTGCATCAATATACCAAGCAGAACATCAACAGATCCTATATTCATGATGAAACACAGTGGCTGGCTCTCTGTGCAGGACTTTAAGGATGAAGTGTCCCTTCAGGTGGCCACACAAAGCCTGAATCACTGTGGCTGCATGCCAAGTCTCTCCTCCAAAGTGTTACAGGAACAGCATGTTGTCACCTCAGTTCAAAAGTGGTACGCACTGCTTGATTTTTAATGATTGTTATTAGGATTATTACTTAAGATTTTTGAAAGCATGTTCTTGAGGTTAATTTGCATCACACCACAAGTTTTGCTAATGTGTCAAGAAATTCAAGTAGCACTCGAGAGAGTAATTAACAATTGGATAAACTTCCAGAGAATATTCCTGATTAAAATGAAAACATGATGTACTGTTTTATGTCTTGAGCTGTAAGAAGGTTTGGTCTTATTTTAATGAATTACATTTAATACAATGAAAAGTCATGGTTACTTGTGTAACCTCCGTTCCCTGATGGAGGGAACGAGACTTTGTGTCGATGTAGTGACACTAGGGGTCACTCTTGGGTGCCCGAGACACCTCTGGTCCAATGAAAATTGGCGAGTGGTATTTGCATGCCACTCCCCCGGACATACGGGTATAAAAGGAGCTGGTATGCAACCACTCATTCAGGTTTTATGCTGAGGAGCCGATATAAGGTCCGGCCATTTCAGCGGGTAGTTCAGCGTTGTGGCAGGAGGGACACAACGTCTCGTTCCCTCCATCAGGGTATGGAGGTTACACAAGTAAGCATGACGTTCCCTATCTGTCACTCACTTGATGTTGTGTCGATATAGTGACACTAGGGGACTCTATACAAAATGCCACAATTGGCTGAACTGTGTTACGTGAACTGGCGGTGTGTGGTGGGCAGACTACTGTGTGCCTCATAGCCAGAACACCAGGTCGACACGTAACCTCCCCCAACATAGTTATGAGTGTCGAACGGCCCTTTTTGGGGACAAGTCGACTACCCAAAAGATAGAGACAGGCTTAACCCAGTCGTGGCCTCTTTTCCCCTTCTTTTTTTCCACTCCCTAAAAAGGAAGGGGGATCTGACTGGGCCGCCAGGTCTAGTCGGGGGGTGTCCCTCCCAAGGGGAAGACACAGCGGAGACCACACCTCGCCCAAAGTGAGGGGGGGGATATTTAAGTGGAAAAATATGTCACATGGTCTTTCCAACCATGTGGAGAGTTTTCAAGGTAGATCCTGCCCAATGGGGGAGGAGTTACTACAAACATGGAGACTGGGGCAGAGGGGCTCTGCCCAAGGAAGACGCAGTTTGCCAACAGGGAAACGAATTAGCGGAAGATATATAATCGTATGGTGTTAGCCTTACAAGGAACCACCACATGCGGAGCACCTTCCCCAGAACAGAGCTCTTAGTTAGCGCGTGTACTGGGCCAGCAGCAAATCTCTCCGAAAACTCGACTGCCACAGGGCTCGGAGGAAGTCAACCAGGGAACAAAGTTTGTGAACACTACTGGGAATTAATGGCGCACGTCTTCAGCTCCAAGGGAGGTGGAAAGCGCTATGTGCAAGCGATACACCCGGCCATCTATCCCGGGCTTATCCGCTTGTGTTGCGTGCCACTACCTGGGACGAAACCGGTTCCACCCGGAGGTTGTAGAACCTTGCACATGTGTTGGGTGTTGCCCAGCACGCTGCTCTGCAAATGTCTGTTAGAGAGGCACCCCTGTCCAGGGCCCAGGGATCCGCTACACCCCTGGTAGAATGGGCTTGTAGCCAGTAGGGTGCTGCCAGGGCGGCATGTCCTGGGCGAGATATGCCATTGTTATGGCGTCAATGAGCCAGTGGGCGATCCTCTGCTTGGAGACAGCGCTTCCTTTCCGCTGTGCACCAAAGCAAACAAAGAGCTGCTTAGAGATTCTAAAGCTCTGCATTCGATCCAAAGAGATGCATAAAGCACGCACCGGACACAGCGACGACAGGGCTGGGTCTGCGTCCTCCTGGGGCAGCGCTTGCAGGTTCACCACCTGGTCCCTAAAGGGGTGGTGGGAACCTTGGGCACATAGCCCGGTCAGGGTCTCAGGATCACGTGAGAGTAACCCGGACCGAACTCCAGGCACGTTTCTCTGACAGAGAACGCTTGCAGGTCACCTACCCTCTTGATGGAAGTGAGCGTAGTCAGGAGGGCAGTCTTCAAGAAGAGTGCCTTAAGCTCGGCTGATTGCAAAGGCTCAAAGGGGGCTCTCTGTAGACCCTGAAGAACTACAGAGAGGTCCGATGAGGGAACGAAGCGCGGTCTGGAGGGATTAAGCCTCCTGGCGCCTCTTAGGAAACTGATGATCAGGTCGTGCTTCCCTAAGGACTTACCGTCGACTGCATCGTGGTGTGCTGCTATGGCGGCAACGTACACCTTCAAGGTGGAAGGGGACAGCCTCCCTTCCAGCCTCTCCTGCAGGAAGGAAAGCACTGATCTGACTGCGCATCTCTGTGGGTCTTCCCGACGGGAAGAACTCCACTTAGCGAACAGACGCCAATTAAAGGCATACAGGCGCCTCGTAGAGGGGGCCCTAGCCTGAGTGATCGTGTCTACCACCACTGGTGGTAGACCGCTTAGGTCTTCCATGTCCCATCCAGGGGCCAGACATGGAGATTCCAGAGGTCTGGTCACAGGTGCCAGATGGTGCCCCGTCTCTGAGAAAGAAGATCCTTCCTCAGGGGAATTTGCCAGGGGGGGCTGTCGCGAGGAGTGTGAGGTCCGAGAACCACGCCTGTGCGGGCCAGTAGGGTGCTACCATGCTCCTTGTCCTCCCTGACCTTGCACAGGGTCTGTGCAAGTAGGCTCACTTGGGGAAAACGCATATTTTGGCATGCCAGGGGGGCAGCTGTGTGCCAGCGCGTTTATGCCGAGGGGGTCTCGGTCAGGGCATACCAGAACGGGCAGTGGGGCGGATTCTTGGGAGGCGAACAGGTGCACCTGTGCCTGTCGAATCAACTCCAAGTCAGCTGGACCACCTGAGGGTGGAGTCTCCACTCTCCCCTGAGGGTAACCTGTCATGACAGCGTGTCCACTGTAGTGTTGAGGTTGCCCAGGATGTGAGTGGCTTGCAGCGACTTAAAGTGCTGCTGACTCCAGAGGAGGAGATGGCAGGCGAGTTGTGATATACAACGAGAGTGCAGACTGCCTTGGTGGTTGACATATGCTACCGTTGTCATGCTGTCTGTCTGAATTAACACGAACTTGCCCTGAATCAACGGCCGAAACCTCCGCAGGGTGAGCAGAATTGCCAACAACTCGAGGCAGTTGATGTGCCAATGCAGTCGCGGACCCGTCCAGAGGCCGGCGGCTGCATGCCCATTACAAACAGCGCCCCAGCCCATTTTGGAGGCATCTGTCGTGACCACGACGTGCCTGGAGACCAGTTCTAGAGGAACGCCTGCCCGTAGAAACGAGAGGTCGGTCCAAGGGCTGAAAAGACAGTGACAGACCGGTGTGATGACCATGCGACGTGTCCTGTGGCGCCATGCCCATCTCGGGACTCGAGTCTGGAGCCAGTGCTGAAGCGGCCTCATATGCATCAACCCGAGCGGGGTGGCCACCGCCAAGGATGCCATATACCCCAGGAGTCTCTGAAAATGTTTCAGTGGAACCGCTGTTTTCTGTTTGAATGCCTTCAAACAGGCCAGCACCGACTGGGCACGCTCGTTCGTAAGGCGTGCTTTCAAGGAGACTGAGTCCAACTCCAAACTGAGAAAAGAGATGCTGTGAACCAGGAGGAGCTTGCTCTTTTCCCAGTTGACCCGAAGCCCTAGTTGGCTGAGGTGTGAGAGCACCAGGTCCCTTTGTGCGCACAACATCACTCGAGAATGAGCTAGGATTAGCCAGCTAAGGCAGCCTCTGCGACCTTCATAAAGACGCGAAGAGACAGGGACAGGCCGAAAGGGAGGACTTTGTACTGATACGCCTGACTCTCAGACGCAAACCGCAGGAAGGGTCTGTGTCAAGGAAGGATCGAGACGTGGAAGTACGCATCCTTCAGGTCTACCGCCACGAACCAATCTTGATGCCGGACACTTGCCAGAATGCGTTTTTGCGTCAGCATCTTGAACAGGAGTCTATGTAAAGCCTAGTTCAGTACTCACAGGTCCAAGATTGGCCGCAACCCACCGCCTTTTTTCTGTATGATGAAGTAGGGGCTGAAAAACCCCTTCTTCATCTCGGCTGGAGGGACAGGTTCTATCAAACCCTTCCGTAGGAGGGTAGCGATCTCCGCGCAAGGTAGCAGCGTTTTCGTCCTTCACCAAGGTGAAGTGGACACCGGTGAACCTGGACAGATGCCCGTCGAAGTGAATCGTGTAGCCGAGTCGGACGGTCCGGACCAGCCCTCGTGACGGATTGGAAAGCGCAAGCCATGCGTCCAAGTCCCGTGCAAGGGGGACCAAAAGGACAACGTCATTGGACGTACCGGCAGGTGGGGTGGAGGCGGAGCTCGAGGTGCCACACCACATCATGGCCATGCTGAGTCTAAGGACATCGAAGCACTTACCTGGCTCCTTGTGACCACCCCTAGAACAGCCTGGGATTGGGGAGGAAGAGGCCTGTTCTCGTGACCCGTGGAGACTGTCACATTGGGGTGGATTTGTGCCACAGCTGGGCTCTCAGGGGCGGGAGACCACCGCTGGAGCACCAAACCTGCCAAATAGAGTGGTGGATGTGGTCGTGATGACGGCCATGCATACCGGATATGTGACCCAGGGAACAAGGAAACCGCTCTTGCTGAGCTCTTGAGTACTGCAGCCACTTGGGCATGCAGCGCAATTAAATGCAAAAGGTAACAAAAATATGGAGAGATCTGCTTACCAGCTCCAGAGCAGCGGGTTTCGTTGTCCCTGGGTTGCCTGTCTCAAGGGCACTTTGAAGCCTTTCACGGGTTCTGGGCGGCCGCGAGACGGGTGGCATCTGCTTCCTGCAGTGGGCTCCACGCCGAGGCCGGGCCGAAGGGGTGGGCTGCGGCGGAGCTGGTGCAGTCACCGCAGGAGGACGCCCTTGGCGATGAGTAGATGGGGTGCGGGGTCTTGAGGCGCGCTGGGGCAGGATATGCCGGCTAGCATCTGTCTACTGCTCCACCATCGAGAACTGCTGGGCAAAGTCCTCGACGGTGTCGCCGAATAGGCCCGCTTGGGAAATGGGGGCAGCAAGGAACCGTGTCTTGTCAGCCTCGCCCATCTCGACCAGCTTGAGCCAAAGGTGGCACTCCTGGACCACTATCAAAAATCAAATCACTTTATTGTCACATAGCCATATACACAAGTGCAATGGTGTGTGAAATTCTTGGGTGCAGTTCCGATCAACATAGCAGTCATGACAGTGATGAGACATATACCAATATACACTAACATCAAATTAACACAACACAATTTAAACATCTGTTATACACATAATTACACTCAACAATATACAAATAATAACATACACTGTACAGTATACAATACGCTGTTTTTTTTTTGTTTTTTTTTACTATATAGATACACATTATTCAATAAAAATTACAAATAAAAATATATATTAAAAAAAGTATATGTATATATATATATATATATATATATATATATATATATATATATATATATATATATATATAGAATGTACAGTATTGTACTGTATTGACATTCAGGCTGTCGGTTGATAGTCAGTTGTTAAGAGAGAACATAATATAATAATAATAATATAATTTATGACAGTCCGGTGTGAGATATAAGAGTAAGGGTAATAAAGTGCAGTGCTGATGTATTTTGATCGTGGGAGATCAAGAGTTCAGAAGTCTGATTGCTTGGGGGAAGAAGCTATCATGGAGTCGGCTGGTGCGGGTCCTGATGCTGCGATACCGCCTATCTGATGGTAGCAGTGAGAACAGCCCATGGCTCGGGTGGCTGGAGTCTCTGATGATCCTCCGAGCTTTTTTCACACACCGCCTTGTATATATTTCCTGGAGGGAGGGAAGCTCACCTCCGATGATGTGTCTGGCAGTTCGCACCACCCTTTGCAGTGCTTTGCGGTTGTGGGTGGTGCTATTGCCATACCAGGCGGAGATACAGCCAGTCAGGATGCTCTCCACAGTGCAGGTGTAGAACCGTGTGAGGATGTGGCGGTTCATTCCAAACTTCCTCAGCCGTCTCAGGAAGAAGAGGCGCTGGTGAGCCTTCTTCACAACGACTTCAGTGTGGAAGGACCATGTGAGTTCCTCAGTGATGTGGACACCCAGGAACTTGAAGCTGCTGACTCTCTCCACTGGTGCTCCATTGATGGTGATGGGACTGTGTTCTCTGTCTTTTCTTCTGAAGTCCACCACAAGCTCCTTTGTCTTACTGACGTTGAGGGAGAGGTTGTGCTCCTGACACCAGTGTGTCAGAGTGTGCACCTCCTCTCTGTAGGCTGTTTCATCATTGTCAGTGATCAGACCTACAACCGTCATGTCATCAGCAAACTTAATGATGTCATTGGAGCTATGTGTTGCCACACAGTCATGTGTGTACAAGGAATACAGTAGTGGGCTGAGAACACAGCCCTGCGGGGCTCCAGTGTTGAGGGTTAGTGATGAGGAGATGTTGCTGCCTATTCTAACCACCTGGCATCTGCTTGACAGGAAGTCCAGGATCCAGCTGCACAGCGAGCTGTTTAAGCCCAGAGCGCGGAGTTTCTCATCTAGCTTGGAGGGCACTATGGTGTTGAATGCTGAGCTGTAGTCTACAAACAGCATTCTCACATAAGTGTTCTTTTTTTCCAGGTGGGAGAGAGCAGTGTGTATTGTAGATGCAATGGCATCATCAGTGGAGTGGTTGTTGCGGTAAGCAAACTGCAGCGGGTCAAGATTGAGTGGCAATACAGAGCAGATGTAATCTCTGATTAGTCTCTCAAAACATTTGCTGATGATGGGGGTCAGAGCAACAGGACGCCAGTCATTTAAACAAGTTATTTTTGATTGTTTTGGTACAGGCACAATGGTGGATGTTTTAAAGCATGTGGGGACTACAGACAAAGAGAGGGAAAGGTTGAAAATGTCCATAAAAACACCAGCCAGCTGGTTCGCGCACGCTCTGATGACGTGGCCCGGAATGCCGTCTGGGCCCGCGGCTTTGCGGATATTCACCCGTCGGAAGGATCGTGTTACATCCGCTACAGAGATGGAGAGTGAACTAACCTCTGTAGCTTCAGCCGCGAGAGCTCTCTCCGCAAGGGCGGTGTTATTTCCCTCGAAACGAGCATAAAAAGTATTTAGCTCATCCGGTAGAGAGGCAGCGGTGTTCATGGCGGAGTTTTTATTCCCTTTAAAGTCCGTGATGATGTTAATTCCCTGCCACATGCTTCTAGAGTTGGTGGTGTTAAACTGTCCTTCAATCTTGCTCCTGTACTGGCGTTTTGCTGTTTTGATAGTTTTGCGGAGGGCATAACTGGCTTGTTTATGCTCCTCCGCGTTCCCGGAATTAAAAGCGGAGGTCCGCACATTAAGTGCCGTGCGAACATCGCTATTGATCCAAGGCTTCTGATTCGAAGCTGCTGACTCTCTAGTGTGGCCATTGTCTGCCCGAGAGACCGCGCCGTAACCTCCGTCGCTCGGAGAGCGAGGTTGGTCGCCGAGCGCAGTTCCTGCATCAATCCCGGGGCGGAACTACCCTTGTGCAGTTCCTTTAGTGCCTTGGCGGACTTGCAGGAGAGCCATGGCGTGCAGAGTGGAGGCGGCTTGTCCAGCGGCACCGTAGGCCTTGGCCGTCAGAGACGACGTAAACCTACAGGCCTTGGATGGGGGCTTTGGGCACCCGTGCCAGGTGGCGGCACTCTGCGGGCATAGGTGCACCGCGAGCGCCTTTATCCACCAGGGGATTGCCGAATAGCCCTTGGCCACCCCACCATCGAGGGTAGTGAGGGCAGGGAAGCTGAATAAATCGGGACAGGGCAGTAAAAAGTGCCTCCCGCGACCTTGTCAGCTCTTCATGCACTTCTGGGAAGAACGGAACGGGGGTGGGGCGTGGCTTTGAGCGGCGCAGCGAGCCCAGGAACCAATCACCGAGCCGCGAGGGTTCAGGGAAGAGCAGAGGGTTCCACTCTAGCCGCCGCTCGCGGCTGCCCAGGAAAGCATGTCATCATCTCTGCATCAGCCTTCGTCCCCGAAGGGAGGAGCCCAGCTGAGGCTTCCGACTGGATGAGCCCACTCTCCGATGCTGCGCTCGAGAGCTCATCACTTTCGCGGGCTCTGAATAAGAGGTCGAACTCGCCGTGAGACAAGCCGGCGGACTCATCCGGAAGCCCGATTGGGGCAGACGAGCTTGCTGGGGAATGGGAGGGCCGCGGGGGGATACCCGGCGGAGGCGGTCCCATTGGGGCCCCCAAATCGCCCCCAGTGCTAGCCACGCTGGCCTCATACCCCGTGTGTAAAAGGACCAAGGCGGGGAGCCTCTGGGGTGGCTTGCTTTCTTACGAAGGCGAGCCACGACCGAAACGTTGCCATGGACATGTCCTCGCAATGAGAACATGACCATCCACAAACGCTGTCTCCACGTGAGCACTGCCCAGACACGAAAGACAGTGATCGTGACCATCAGAAGGCAAGAGATAACGAGCGCAACCAGGAATAACACACAATCGGAAAAGCATCTTTAGAAAGACGCGTCTTTTAAAAGACGTTCCGTGTGTGCCGCTCTTTTAGAGAAATATACTCTTTTATTTCTGCCGAAGTGCCCAGGGGCATTCTCTGCAGTTCACCAGTGCAAAGGGGGGAGAAGCTGCTGAAATGCGCCGTCAGATCCAGCAGAGGTGAATGAACAGGCGTGAGAATTCAGCTCAGTGAGCATGACCGTTCGGCTCCGAAGAGAAAATCTGAATGAGTGGTTGCATACCAGCTCCTTTTATACCCGTATGTCTGGGGGAGTGGCATGCAAATACCACTCGCCAATTTTCATTAGCATTTTATCAAAGACCAGAGGTGTCTCGGGCTCCCAAGAGTGACCCCTAGTGTCACTACATCGACACAACGTCGAGTGAGTGACAGATAGGGAACATGCCTTAAAACAAACCGCGCACACGTGCCTGAATTAAACCTTGCAGTTATGTAAAAAAAATTAAGCTGGGATATCCAGTTATCAGGTGTCTCATTCAGATATCTCAGCCTCTCCTGTGTAAAGCATTCAAAACTGGCTAAGTCACATTTCTATTCAAATAATCAGAGCTTTGACTCCTCCTATTAAAACTAGCAGGTATTTTGCTTAGTTTGTAGTTCCTTGACCTGGTTTCTATGTGCCAAGAGAAATGTAGAAGGGATGTTTCTTCATTTCCTGAAAGAACTGGAAAATGACAGTGGAAGGGATCCTTCCAGAGATAACAGCCTGGAGAGATTCAATTACTTGAAAAAAGATGACTTTGAAAATGAATGGGACAAAGTGGCTGAGCACAAGTTTGGTCAAGTCTATAAGGTGAAGCTTAAACTCTGGCAGGAAACATGTGCCCTAAAGACCATGACCAGTGATCATAAGTAGTTAGTTGTCTTACAGTATGTTTTAAAGTAGTATTAATGTGTATTATCTGACTGTTGTACTGAAAGTTGTGTTGAACACTTTTTGGTAATTAGACAACATTAAAGTACATTGTATTAGATATATGCTTACTTTGTGTCTGTTTGTTCCTCATTATTTTTTTAATATTCTTTTCTTCTAAACTCAGCACTATATTTTTTTTTTTGTCCCATCAGGATCATGATAAATATGTCCAAAATTGGCAAAGTGAAATTCAATTACTTAATCTCCATTTACGGAATAAGCAAAGATCCATCAGTTTTAGTGATGGAATATATGAGCAAAGGATCCCTGGACAACATCCTCAAGAGTCATGTCTTAATGTGGCTCAAGAAGTTTCAAATGATCCATAGCCATGGGCATGAATTTTCTGCACAGTCTTAAGCCTCTCATTCTTCATTTGAATTTAAAAACCAGCCAACATCCTTCTTGATGATCATCTGCATGTGAAGGTGAGTCAAATACTATTTAGAATTAATTTCAGTGGAAAAAATAGTTCACCCCAAAATGACAATTCTGTCATTGTTTACTCACCCTCATTTCTTTCCAAACCTGTGTGACTTTCTTTCTTATGCAGAAGACAAAAGGAGAAGCTAAAATGAATATCATGGTCCGGTCTGTCTTTTCAATACAATAACAGTGGATAGTGCCTCACTTTAAAACTTGAAAGGAACCCAAAAGTATAATAAAAGTAGTCTATGCGACTTAAGCATTATATTTCAAGTGAGAAAAGCTTGTTCACGTTGATTTGCATGTTCATGCAAGAACTTGTTTTTTGTTACACGCTAAAAACACGCAAGCCACTGTGAATGAGCTTCACTCATAGTGCTCTGGAATTCAAAGAAAAAATGACTTAAATTTTGGGCTGTTTCTCAACAAAACCCATCAAATGTCTTCAGAAGACTTGGAATATGATGCACGAGTCGCATGGACTACTTTTATGATACTTTTGGGTCTTTTTATAAGCTTTAAAGTGAGAGACTATTAGGGCTAGGTATCAACAACCACCTCATGATACGATACATATTGCAATACATAGGCTGTCACTATACAATATATTGTGTTACATCACAATATCATAACTGAATTGCTACCGAAACTGCAACGAGTGAATGTGAGAGCCTGAGAATATCCGTGAGAGAAATAGTGAATCTACTAGTTCAGTTTCGATCTCTTGCGCTTCATCAAATCGTTTCTGGTCTCAGAGTTTGCGCTCATTTTTATAAGACCTGATTCTTGAATGCACAAACAGATTAATTAAAACATTGATACAGGCATAGAGTATCAATAGAATATAATATATATAATATCGTGTTATATCGATATATGATTGTATCGGCACAGCCCGTGTCACTATCAACTGCCATTGTATTGCAAAGACAGACCAAGATATTCTCCTTTT